>NC_134840.1:41625020-41928050 GCF_965363235.1 Mytilus galloprovincialis | reverse complement strand
TTATCGTTTAGAAAATGTGTGAGATACACGGGAGTTTCCTTGCAAGCATTGAAACTGTTGCTGAAGACCAGTACATGAAAACCCTACTTGGAGCTCAACGCCATAGTAAGTAAATAATAAGAACATGCAGATCTGATGAGTTATGCTATTTCCAACTGGTTTGTTCTTATGTAGTTCTGTAACACAACTGAATGAATGACTCGATTTGTCGATTCTGAAGAAATTTGATTACACGGGTTAACTGAATGAGTAACTCAATTTGTCAATTTTCATAAATTATTTCAATCAAATATTAACTTAAAAGATTGTCACCTTAACTCAGTTCAGTGGCCCACATCTGGATTACATTGTGAAAAAAACCTAACGTTATTATCAACCGATAGTTGTAGTTCACCTTGTTAAAAATACTTTCAGCTTCCAGCTTTTGGTTAGGTGGATCAGATTGGGACAACGAAGGAGAATGGAAATGGGAACCACATGCAATTCAAATGAAGTTCACCAACTGGCACAAAGGACAACCAGACAATAGTGGAGGCAAAGAGCATTGTTTATCTGTACACAGATCCTACCGTTACGAGTTTGTCGATAACAACTGTCACGATTCACAACACTACTTGTGTGAAAAACCGTACGTACTTGTGCATATAGAAACTGATTATCCAAAATTTAGGGTGCTGTCAAAGGTTACATTTCATTTTCATTTTAGTTTTAATTCAGATATGAAGGACTCTAAAGTGCGATGAGGACACTAAAGTACGATTATCACGTTAAAGTGCGATGGTCTGCGCTAATTAAAGTGCGATATTCTGCGCTAATTAAAGTGCGATGCCTCTATACGCTGAAGTCCGATGGTCTGCGAAAGTATAGACATAAGAAACGTTGGATTATGACTCATTAGACACATTATTTGCCATGTCTGGTTTTATTCCATTCAGTAGTTTAAAAGACAACATTTATATGTATTACACAAAGGGACCTATGTTAAACTATTTCCACGCCGGCGGCCATCTTGGATGATTGATCGTCTACAAAGTTACAACACTTGGTCAGCACCTCATAAGGAACATTCATGCCATGTTTTATTTCATCCATTTAGTGGTTCTTTAAAAGAAGACGTTTGTATGTATTTAATCCCATTGGGTCCTGTGTTAAACAAAGTCCCTCTTTGGCAGCCATCATAGATGATGAATATAGGCTTCAAAGTAACAACACAGCATAAGGAACATTCATTACATTTTTGGTTTCATTCCATTCAGTGGTTCTCTAAAAAACGACATTTGTATGTATTGTCCATAGGGTCCTATGTCAAACGTAGTTCCCTGATGGCAGCCATCTTGGATGATTGATCGCCTACAAAGTTCCAACAATTGGTCAGCACCTCATAAGGAACATTCATGCCATGTTTGGTTTCATTCCATTCAGTGGTTCTCTAAAAGAATGCATTTGTACGTATATTCCATAGGCCGGTCCTATGTTAAACGAAGTACCTCGCTGGCGGCCATTTTGGATGTTGGATCGATTTTACGGTACAACACTTGGTAAGCACCTAATAAGGAACTTTCATGCCATGTTTGGTTTCATTCCATTAAGTGGTTCTCTAAAAGAAGACTTTTGTACCATCGTACTTGAGTTTAGACAATCGTACTTTTGTTTTCCCGTTTGTATGGTTTTAAACTACTAATTTTGGGTCCTTTATAGCTTGTTGTTCGGTGTGAGCCAAGGCTCCGTGTTAAAGGCCGTACATTGACCTATAATGGTTTACTTTTTTTAAATTGTTATTTGGGTGGAGAGTTGTCTCATTGGCACTCATACCACATCTTCCTATATCTATTTAGCGTAAACCATCGCTCTTAAGCGTGAGAAACGATTGTACTTAAGCGTAAACCATCACACTTTAGCGTGATCATCGCACTATAGAGTACCATCGCACTTTAGAGTCATATATATATACATATATATAGAAATACAACTCGTCTAAACATCATATATATATATAGCGTCTGAATAGTAGTCAACGATTTTCCCCATGAGGGCGCTGGATCGTTAGGAGTAACGATACATGTACACAATAAATAAATTATATAAACGCCTAAAAAAGTGTACAAAACAACACCAAATTCAAAAAAAGGTAACTATAAATATAATATACAATAAAAAAGTCAAACCGAATGTTCGGTTTGACTTTTTTATTGTATAAATTTCAAGATTGTAATAGTTTAATCTAAGAAGACTTAAAGATGATTCGTTTAACATCAGAATCTTGCTGAGGAAGGATATCTGTTATCCGAAATATTTATAAATAATTACATTTATAGTTACCTTTTTTTTGTATTTGGTGTTGTTGTGTACACTTTTTTAGGCGTTTATATATATATATATATATAAATATACTTTTTCACTTTTTTGATCTTTTGAAAAATGTTGTTTGTGCTGTATTTAGACCCTTCTTCGACGAAATTTGTTTTACAAGCACACGTATAAAAATTGCGGTTTTTATCCAACGCAAACATAGGTTTGAACGTAGTTTTCAATTTAGACTTGTTTATATTTTTTCGTTTGGGCTTGTATCATATTTTTCCTCTTATTCATATGATCCGTTCATCCTATATTGACTCTTAAAATTCAAGAGTCTATCTAAAATTGAGGGTAAATTATATGGCTTTCCAAATAACGTTTCGATTCCTAACATCACTGAAGAGACATTTATTGTCGAAATCCGGATCTGGTGTACAAAAAATATATTGACACCTTATGTTTGTGGCATAACATCTTGGCCACAAGTTAATTGTTTTCTGTTTAGTATTAAATTTATATTATGATCCGTTTTGTTACATCTTGTGATCAATTTTATTTGGCAATCGCCAATGGCAGTCAGCAGGGTTAAAGAACATCAGTTGTTCGACCTGTTAGTCAAATGCGTTTTGTTGAAATATACTTTTTCACTTTTTTGGTCTTTTGGAAAATGTTGTTTGTGCTGTATTTAGACCCTTCTTCAACAAAATTTGTTTTACATGCACACGTATAAAAATTGCGGTTTTTATCCAACGCAATCATAAATTTGAACATAGTTTTCAATTTAGACTTGTATATATATATATATATATATACATATATAAAGATCTACTTTCACACTTACCTCAATGAAAATTTTACACAGGATATCATGAATAAAAACGCAGGTGGAAGTTATTTGATAATTAAGTGTAAGCTTAACGCCCAACGTCATATATGTTTCAAGCATATCCAGTACAAGATAAAAAAAAATTAAAAAAACAACATGGGCACTATAGTTGAATCATCCCAAATATCTCATCTCATTAGAATTTGTTCCAAATTTTTAAATAATCTGAATTATTTTTGTTAGGTGACGTCAGTGACTCCCTGCTTGAAATTGATCTCAACTCGATTTAACTCTTAAAAGATGATTTTCGTGTGCTAGAAATAGCAAATGAGCTCATCATTTGCCAAGTTTTGTGAATTTTCACCTAACAAAATTATGATGTTTATAAGAGAAAAGATTCAGTAAGATACATTTGTAAGCATCACGTCTAACAAAGAAGTTAAAGGAGATCCTTAATTAAAATAACACCCCAACCATTTCAACAATAACATCATATTAATGTTTGTTTTTTTTAGGGACACCAATAGCACAGAAACAGAGGTTCTTGGAAAATGATAACACATTATTACTATAAATTATTTTTTAATATCTTACTTATTTATTGATAAATAAAGGCAACAGTAGTATACCGCTGTTCAAAACTCATAAATACATGGACAAAAACAAAATCGGGGTAACAAACTAAAACCGAGGGAAACGCATTAAATATAAGAGGAGAACAACGACATAACACTAAAATGTAACACACATAGACAAAATCCCACGAGAATAACAAATATAACATATATATATATATAACATCAAAACCAAATACATGAATTTGGGATAGACAAGTACCGTGACACGTCTTATCGCAATGTGAATTTACACTCAAAAATAAGAGAAAACAAATGACACAACGTTATAATGTAATACACACAGAAACGAACTATAATATAACAATGGCCATATTCCTGACTTGGTACAGGACATTTTTTTTTTTAAATGGTGGGTTGAACCTGGTTTTGTGGCATGCCAAACCTCCCTCTTTTATAGCCATGTGAAATATAACATTAAAATGACATGCTTCATTTATGGGCATTATGTTTTTTGGTCTGTGCGTCCGTTCGTCCGTTAGTTTTCCGTTCGTTTGTCCTTCCGTCTGTCCCACTTCAGGTTAAAGTTTTTATTCGAGGTAGTTTTTGATGAAGTTGAAGTGCAATCAACTTGAAACTTAGTACACATGTTCCCTTTGACATGATCTTTCTAATTTTAATGCCAAATTAGAATTTTACGACAATTTTACAGTCCACTGAACATAGAAAATGATAGTGCGGATGGGGAATCCGTGTACTATGGACACATTCTTGTTTTAAATCCTTATTTGGAATTATTTGCCACGAATTGGTACGCCATATTATCCATATATTTTATTGTGAAATTATAACTGGCATCACGTTTCTTAAGTAGCCGTAATATCGTAATATAGTATGGCAAAGCAACGACGATATCTTTATCCACCGTATTTAGGAATTTTTGTAAAGAGTTGCTTTATAATATATCGTGACCAAAAATCCAAAAATATGGTGCATAAAGATATAGAAGTTCTTGGTCTACATACCATGAGATATAGTAATTTTAATTTTGTTCTTCTGTATATTTCCCATTGTGTGAAATATATTTACTTTTTTTCTTTAATATAAATATCGAAGTTCCCAAAGAGGCCAGATTTGACAAAATAATTTGATATCACTTGTTTTTGTATAAACTGTACCTCATTTAAGAAAATGCTTCTGAATGCCAAGTAATACACTATTGTCAATCATTGGCCCTATGTTTCTTATATCTGCAATCCTTATCTCCTGGTGCTATACTTTCACATACAGATAAGACTGTTTGATAGATAAGTCGCACTACATTTATAAATCGTTATACAATGAATGGGATAGTTAAATTATCATTATTTGTCTTTTTTCAAATTTACTTTTTTACAGGTAAGAATGTTTAGTCAGTAGTATTTCTTCAATCAAGGATTGTTTTAAACGTTAACTGTTAATACTTAAGCATTTTATGTATAAGTTTAATATGAGGAAGATCAGAGACTTCTATTATACACTACGACTCATTGTCTGAGAAAAGACGCAAATGAGACACTAGCGAAACTTAAACTTGAAGATGTCTCTTGAGGGGCAATTTCTTTTCAATAACTACATAGAACAATGAACGCTGTGAATAACTGGAGGCCACATTAACAAATTAACAGACATTTGACCGAAACCCACAATCTCGATCATTTATCATGTTATTTGGTTTTGCTATTCAGGTCCAATTCGATAGCTTTAATAAGATTGGAGTAATAGTTACTTGTTGACTGAATTGATGTGCACCTTTTTAGTTTTCTGCTACTAATTTAAAGTTCTGTTAATCTTGAATGTATTGAAAAAAAAACAATCAAAGGTAACGGATTAATAGATTATGCTGCTTTGACGAAAATCATTGTTTCTCTTCCGATTATTTACCCGATGAGGTTAAGTTTTGCGCAAAAGTTCAAATCTAAGAAACTACTTACTTTTTATTTTTTTTTATAGAGGAACGATCTGTTGTCAGTTGAAGCAGAAGACAAATAAGCGAGCAAATAAGATAATTTTGCATTTTTTTCACTCACTTAAATGCATTTGGTTGATTTGTTTTGCGTAATGGGCAATGTGTAAGAGCTGAGTATTACTATTGAATTCTCAGTCAGTTTGTGTAATGCAGGTACAAATCAATGCGTTCATTGTTAATAAACAAATTCATCAAAGATACCAGGACTAAATTTTATATATACGCCAGGCGCGCGTTTCGTCTACAAACGACTCATCAGTGACGCTCGAATCCAAAACAGTTTTAAAAAACCCAAATAAAGTACGAAGTTGAAGAGCATTGGGATCCAAAATTCCTAAAAGTGTTGCCAAATACAGCGAAGGTAATCTATGCCTGAGGTAGAAAAGCCTTAGTATTTCAAAATATTCAAAATTAGATTAAACTCAAATAAGTGCGAGGGAATTTAAAGTTCTTCATTTTTTCAAATACAAAAATGTATATGCAGCTCCTATAAACAATTATCAACGATTATGTATAACGACCAGAACTTGTAATTAAGGTAGCAGGAATAATTTGAACAAATCATCATAAAAGGAAATTTATCAAGTCCGAAAATCAGTTAATAAATAATTTCAAATTGGAAATAAATATTTAGAGCACGATTACATACAAAAATCATAATAATGTTGTTTTTTTACGACGTTATAAGCCTTCAACCAAGAGTATTTAGTTGTCTCCAGAGCAGCGTATATCACTCTGAAAATCGAAACTATAGATAAGGCTTTTATAATTATTCTTATTTTAAAACTTCGCTATTGTTTAATTCTATTAGTTTTCTGTAACTGTCCAAGTGGATGGTCAAGGTATGATAAATCATGTTACCACATCAGTAGAGATTCAGCATCGTGGGCCGAGGCCATGGTAAGTTAATAAGTTAACCATAAGAACAAGTTATAAATAGTGATGTTGTTGTATCTTTTATAGTTGCATAATAATCACCAGAACAGTTATCAAAACATTAAAATTAATAAAGTTATGACTTCCAAACATAAACGCCCGTCGACAAGTTTACTCATCAATGATGGTCATACGGTATCAATCTTATTGTCCTTTGTATGGTCTTTGGTGTACAAGACCGTAAGACTTCACGCCACATCTTATCGTTTAGAATATTATAATGATATTTACACAAGATATACCAGAACACCAGATTCAAACTAAAACGACGAACAGACAAACAACAGTTCACAAAACACCACATAGAAAACTGTAAATACGGCAATATGAACTCCAACAAAAAAAAAAAAAAAACAAACCTGTGGTGACCACTCGGGTAGTCTGGACGGGAAAGCTGCGATTGTCAATATTAAGGCAAAATGGAACTTGGTGATGGTACAGGTAAATACTGACTATAATAGTTAAAACTATGATGCAGAAGCCTTTGGTATAAGAACAAGAATTTAAAACCTTTTGTCTTGATAAACAGTAAATATTTGTTTGTTTTGAGATTTTGACACAGTGATGACTGCTGTACCCATATTTTGACTATTTTATTATGTCTGTTTTGTTAACGTATCGTTGTAAACATAATGGAATATGATGCGACTGTCATACAAGTGAGAGGTTTAGCGCTATAAAACCAGGTTCAATCCACCATTTTAAACATTTGAAAATGCCTGTACCAAATCAGGAATGTGACAGTTTTGTCCATTCGTTTAATTTGTTTTATCATTTGATTTTGCCACTTTCCGTTTTGAATTTTCCTCGGAGTATTTTTGTTGTTTACTTTTTGCAAGTTTGAAGGGAATGCTATGTTTTTAGTAAACTTCTATTACATAATAAAGATAGACGTAATCATTAGTGTGTTGGTATCAAGTATACTGTGATCGTATGTTAAATACGCCCAGAAATAATTTCTCCTAAATTACATACTGTTCTGTATCTATTGTTATCTTTTAGAAAATGTGTGAGATACACGGGAGTTTCCTTGCAAGCATTGAAACTGATGCCGAAGACCAGTACATTAAAACCCTACTTGGAGCTCAACGACATAGTAAGTAAATACTAGTAATAAGAACACAGATAGGAGTGAACGGTATATTAGACGAATTTGACTCAAAACTTTACCTTACATATTGACTATTATTTTAAATCTCGTATTTATATTGATCTCAATATCTTCAATATTTGCAGGAAATTTCAATTCATTGGTTTTGGAAATTTAATATGCAGTGGCCAATATTTCAGACAAAGCCATGGCTAAGATCCAACATTACAAAAAAAAAATCAATACAGACATAGATTCTGAAGAAGGTCGGCTGGTTTTGTTGTTTTTTTAATTCAAAGATTTGTTGATTCAGAGACATATAATATTTATTATGTCTCTGGTTAATTTCATTCACAAATTCTGTCAAGCTGGTTTTCCTTCATGGCAGTTGTTGCTCATTTATGAAAATTCGTTGTTTTGAACTGTTGCCTGGTAAGCAATTGTCATTTATTCAGAAAACGACTTACATACATTCATCACGATTAGGGATCATAGTATCCTACAATTTCATGGTCGAAACCACTTTACTTTATGTGTAGGCATTATTTGTTCGACTAATATCAAACTTTAACAAAAACAACCGTTACAACTTATATCTAATCATATCAATCGTAACAGGATTGAAATGCTATAGTTTGAAACGGTAATTCATGAACCGGAAGCCATTTTAGAGGACTTCCCTTCCTATAAAAGTGAACGAAATAGTCATGTACTTTTAGATGACAGAAGAAATCTTAATACACAGATTAACAGAATATTCGAATGGACGATTTTTTATTATTTATTTCTGTCAAAGAATAAGATTTACACTGCTGTTTCAGCGACCCATTGAAGGATTGAAATGAGAAAAACGACAACTGCCAAAAAAACATATTTACCATCTTGACAGGATTTGTGCATACAACCGTCAATTTAATTTTGAATTTTGAAACAAACATAATATACTTTGAAGTTAAAATCAATTGATAGCAGTAGTTCATACAACCCCTCTGGTAGATAAAACAGTAATTTTGCACCTTTTATATCTAATACATTTAGCTGTAGCCTACTGGTTAGGTGGATCAGACTGGGACAACGAAGGTGAATGGAAATGGGAACCACATGCAATTCCATTTAATTTCTCCGACTGGCAGAGAGGACAACCAAACAATGGTGGAAACAATGAGCATTGTTTATCTGTCCACAGACTCCATCATTATGAGTTTGCAGATGACAACTGTCACTATTCACAACACTACTTGTGTGAAAAGCCGTATGTACTTATTATGTGTTATATTACAACTATATAGGTGCTGTCTCCGGTTACATTTGTCCTTTTCATAAAAGTTTTAAATTAGATACTCACACTAATCCCGGAGACAACTTTACCCATGCAGGTGGAATGCTATTGATAATTTTAAAAGTGTTAACGTTCTAGAAAGTTCAACGGCTTGTCTTTCATGAAACTTTGAATTTTTCGAAAATCTAAGGATTTTCTTTTCCCAGGAGTAGATTATCTTAGCCGTATTTGGCACAACTTTTTTGGAATTTTGGGTCCTCAATGCTCTTCAACTTTTTGTCTTATGTAGATGGAACGCGCGTCTGGCGTATTAAATTATAATCCAGGTACCTTTGATAACTACTTTAGCGTCCAATGCCATATATGTAATACACAGCTTAGCATCCAAGAGAAAAAAAACATGGGCGCTAGCTGAATCATCACTATTGTCTAATCTCATTTAAGTGTAAATAATCTTAATTATTTTTTTTAGCTAACGTCAGTGACCAGCCTGCTTATAATTTAATTCCACTCTATTTATCCCTAAAAAGATTATTTTTATAGTGAGATACAAATAGTTTGGAAAATGAGTTCTTCATTCCCAAAGATAGTGGTTAAAAGTAGTCTTAAAAATAACACCATATCAACAACATCATATTTATGTTTCCTGTTTTATTTTAGGGACACCAATAGCACAGAAACAGAAGTTCTAGGAAAATGATAAATTAATACTATAAATTATTTTTCAATATCTTACTTATTTATTTATAAAGCATTGATTGTTTTTTTTTTTGGGGCAGGTTTTTGATGTGTTGTTTTATGTAATTTCCCCGATTGAGGTAAAAATAAGGCTTAATTTAAAATTACTGGTACTTTCAAAATCACAACATTTCTGGCTAAGAGTGAGTCAGCCATATTTTACTTTTACTTGTACGTTTACTTTTAAGATATGCACATCTCCTTCCCTATAAACACATTGCAGCAGATAAAAGATCTCCTTCCCTATAAACACTTTGCAGCAGATACACGATATGCACAACACCTTCACAATTAACACGTTGCAGCAGATAAAATATATGCACAACACCTTCACTATTGACACATTGCAGCAGATAAAAGACATCTCCAACACCTTCACTACCCACACATTGCAGCAGATAAAAGACATGCACAACACCTTCACTATCAACACATTGCAGCAGTTAAAAGATATGCACAACACCTTCACTATTAACACACTGCAGTAGATAAAAAATAGGCACAATACCTTCACTATTAACAGATTTCAGCATATAAAAGATATGCACAACTTTACTTTTAACACATTGCAGCAGATAAAACATATACATATCACCTTCACTATTAACACATTGCAGCAGATAAGACATGTAAAACACCTTCACTTTCAACACGTAGCAGATAAAAGATATGCACAACACATTCACTGTCAACACCAAGTTTTTATAAAGGATAAATATAGTTCCATCACAAATCAAACAATATTGCCCTATGGTACAACTTTAATATTTGAATGCCATTGAAACAAGTGAAACTGTGAGCTACTCATATGCTACTGCACACTGATGATACCTTCACCTCAAGTGCATAATATTAATAGTGTAAAAATCGTGTGATGAATCTGAAAACTCATCACACAGAAGAGCTGACTTATATAAACCCTGAAACCAAATTTTAGAAATCCTTGTATTGCAGTTCCTGAGAAAAATGTGATGAAAATTTTCCACTTGGCTATCACGTGTAAAATCTTACAAGTGTTCGGTAAACAGGAAGTTGTCGAGTGATGAATCTGAAAAGGCATCACACGGTATAGCTGACATATATAAACCCTAAAACCAAATTTCAGAAATCCTTGCATTGTAGTTTGTGAGAAAAATGGGACGAAATATATTCATTGGACGGACGGACTGAGGGACTGACAGAAGGATAGACAGACAGAGGTAAAACCGTATACCCCCCTTTTTTAAAGTCGGGGAATAAGCCACCACAAATGTTTGTGTCTCTGTGTATATCCCACTATTTGTATGTTATCTTGATATACTGGTACAAAGAAAAGACAATCAAATAACCTCCCTGTTCTAATGTAGGCGTTGTCAAAAGATTTTAACATATATTGATTGAGTAGTATTTTATTGATACTCTTAGTAACAACAAATGTATATATAAACTATCAAATCGTAAAATTTATTTCGAAGTTTTACAACAATTTCACATTAACAACCTCTCATGTTATTTTATCTCTTTAAATATCAATATCAAGAATAATTTCTAATAAACAAACTTGTTCATAACCTCATTTTTTTTCTTTAACTTCAGTTTACATAATGTTTGACTGCACTTAATCTGGGGTTGCAACTCAATCAGGCAAGTTTCACCTTAGATGGTTTTGGCTGTCTTATCAAAGACTTTTTTGTAATTAGATTTTTATGTATCAAATCATAAACATTTTTTGAAGCAACTGCTTCCAATGTATACATTACAGTATCCTACTGGGAACCATTATCAAAAAATGTCTATATAGAACTTATATATAAAATATTTACTGTCAGAAAGACTGGGTTTATTCTAAAACAAAGAGCTGATATTCTGTGTTACTTGTAAAACTATTAAGAAGTGGAGAAAAGTGCCATATTATAAATTTCAAAAACGTAACATTTGTTCACTAAAATTATTTGTTCATATCTTCAGAAGAATAACATTAACTTATATTCACATACATGGATTTCTATATTACTGTTGGGACTTTTGAAGCATGATCAAAATACATGAAATAACAATTTATAAGATACAATACAATTCAGTACTCTTTTGTGAAAAAAATAATCTAAAAGTATAGTAACCTAATACAAACTAAGATGTGGTATGATTGCAACAACTATTTGCCAGAGACCAAATGATAGCAACTATAGGTCACTGTGCCTGTTCCAAGCCTTTACTTCATTGGTGTTTGTTATTGGCGTTTTTATTGTATGAGTATAAACCAAGCTGCTGTATTTTTTCCTCTGAATTTTTCACAAACCTTATATAGTTTACTATATATGTGTTTTGCTTAGTGTTGAAGGTACTGTGATCTAATAGTTGTTTACATCTTGTCCTTTGGTCTCTGTTTGGTAGTTGTGTCATTGCATTGGTAATCATACAACATCTCCTTAGTTCTATAAGGATGTGAATTTAACGCATGATAATTATAAATAATATACTTATTTATAGGAGATATATTAAATATTAATCGTTCAATTCAAATATTCACTGAAAGTTTTATTTTCATTCCTTTTATTATTGGATAAACCATAAAACAGGGCACATTATTGACTTGATTTTGTTAGCCACTATGACAGTAATTTATATTTGTCAAACATACATTTGACTTTTGTTTAAAAAGATAAATTAAAGGAAGTTATGAAATTATGAATATCACAAAAGTTGCCTCTCAAATATTAAACACAATTCACACAATAAATATATAACAGTTCAGTCTGTAATTGTTCAATATGTTTTTTTTAAACTCTAAATGGGCCTAATTCTATGAACTAGTGTTTTAAACAAATACAAGATAATTCTGACAACAATAACAATATTTATATGCCATTCTAGTACATGTATTAAAAATAACAACTCTTTTACATTTATTTTTTATCAATAAAACACAACATAATTTGTATATACTAGAAAAGATATCTGAGTATTATTTCACAACAACTCGGTTTTTGTCAAATCATGAAACTTTGTATAATAATGAAAAACGGTAATAGCATGAGTTTAAACATATGACTTGTAATTGCTTACAAAATAAATCATGATTCTAAGTATTTCACTTCAACAAAACTCTTGAAGTTTCAGAACTATGGACAGTAAAACACTTAATGCACAATCTCTTTATGGTGGTAGGATACAAATTGATAATCTTAACATTTCAGGAATTTTTCAAATCACAATGAATTTTTTTATTAATATTACTTTTCATAAAATTTTTATCAACATTGGTTGTTAGTATAAAAGGAAACAAGGGAGTATTCATTAAATCAAAGCCTTAAAGGCTGTAAAAGCAATTGCTGCCATGTTAATGTTTGGGGACTTTTATTTTTCATCCACATATATACAAGAATTAAACCTGACATGAGTGTTGTCTAGTTAAAAGTAAGAAGGTTTTAACTTTATATAAATAAAAGACTTTAGCAGAAAGTCATTTTTAATATGTTTTATATTTCACAAGGAGACAACACGTTTACCAGGCTAAAGTTGGGGTCAAATATACATGTGCTGAAACATATAACTCAAAAAGAAATCATCATGGATTATCCCCTGGTAGTGTTTGTAACTTCCTTGGCAATAATTTCCTTTATTGATTTAATTTTAACAGTTTTCATTATTAATTTATATTTAACCATTAACACAAATGATTAAGTTAAAACATTTCAACTTTTAACTAGACAACACTCATGTCGGGTTTAATTCTTGTATATATGTGGATGAAAAAACAGGAAAGAAATAAAATATCTTACAAGACATAAACATGTAAAGAATAAATGTATATTTCAGCTTAATAAAAATATTTTCATAATGTTACTTTGTCATCATTTTTAAAACTAAGTTCCAAACATTATTGCTCAGTTAATATGTGTCCTTCTGATACGAGCACAGGCACTTGTTTCTATCCATAGGAAGGTCGACTATCCATATAAATAGTTTTATATGGATAGTCGACCTTCCTATGGATAGAAACAAGTGCATGTGGGTACGAGATAACTACAATTCTCATGCAATCCCGAAAAGGGGGGGTCATCACAGACAAACATGACATTAAATCGTTATCACTGAACTAGTATATATATTGTATAGGGGCCAGCTGAAGGACGCCTCCGGGTGCGGGAATTTTTCGCTGCATTGAAGACCTGTTGGTGACCTTAATTCTGCTGTTGTATGTTTTTCTATGGTCGGGTTGTTGTCTCTTTGACAAATTCCCCATTTCCATTCTCAATTTTATTATACGAACAAGAACAAACAGCTCTACGTTGCTTTGATATTTATCAATTTTCAGGAAACATTGCGAAAAATGATCTTCAATATTTCGAAAACATGTGAAATAAAATTGCTAACACGGGTCAACAAACGTAGTAGACTTGTTCACTGAAAAGACGAGGATAATGGTTTCATCTGACATTTGTTATGCAAACCCAGTTTTGATCATGATATTTAAAAAGACGTACTTTTTTCAATCTATGTATTAATAAACTAGAAAATTCCAAATTGTAAATATCTCTTTATGTGGACCGACTTGGCATCTACTACGTTTGGACGGGTCCATTTCATTAGTAAGGTGATCGATAAATATTACGGAGTTTTGACAGAAAAGGAAAACGAACTTATTGTTATGTGTTTTCAACAAGGGTTTCGTTCCGCTAAATTATTTGCGCAAATAAAGTTTGTCTATTTTTAGATTACAGGTAATAATTTGACACTACGCATTAACCTGTGTAGTGATTTTTACGATAAATGTATGAATGAACGATAATTTTATGAATGAACAAGAGCACCTGACCTCTTAAAGAAACACAAATTAAACATAAAAAACCGTATTTATTAGGAGATAATTCATTTAAATTTTCAATACTAAACCAACAACTGAAATGAATCCATATTTTGTTGAAACATCGTACGAACGGCGGAAAACGGAATCGCATTTATAAAAATGTACTTTTTTTCACTCGTACTTCTATGTTATTTGATAGTCAAACGGTTGACCCTTTAAATACAAAAATACATCTTCAAGAACATATTCTGAAACTTCTTAAATCCACTAACTTTTTTTTAAAGTTTCAAGCTATGTATTGCATTAGAAAACATACATAGGTGTTAAAGAATGACTGACCAGGAGCCTGTTTAACAAAATACTATGGCTTGATCTGGGCGGAGTCTCTGATCTGGGTCACAAAGATGGCCATACGCGACGGCATAAAAGCAATTGCTTTAAAAATATGCTAAACAAAATTCAATGACGTCATCAACTTGATGATTTTTCTTCATGTCAACTCTTAATTTGGAACAACTTGAAATTAAAAAAAAATCAAATAAAAACCACACACACAAAAAACCTGTAAGAAAATCTTATAGATAAACAATCTTAAAGTCATGTTAGTAATATATCTGATGCAAACTAAATTATTTGAATTTTGAAAAATGTATTCTCTCATTTCTAAAGTGTTGTCCCTGGTGTTCTCATTCTAATACTTGAAACTTTGAATGGGGAAAACCTCAAGATTAAGATGCAATAGCAGATACTGAATAAGAAACATTTTACGAAGGATAACATAAAGTCTGTAACCAACAAATCTATCATCCAAATACACTTATGTACCCAAATAAATCAGCTTCAGTTCTGTATGCCACACAACAAGGTTCAGAAAAGTACAATATTCCTGAATTTTGAGTACAAGGGCTGTATTATTTATTCCTGAATTTTAAGTACAAGGGCTGTATTATTTATTCCTGAATTCTAAGTACAAGGGCTGTATTATTGTGAAAATGGTGTCAACAGTACTAATTGATTTATTTTTGATCTTCAACACCACTTTCAGCAAACATGGCTATATTCCAGTTATTTTCCGTGGATGAAGCAAAAGTAGCCTAAGTGAACCACCAATCTTCGGATGGAAAAAAGCCAATCATAGTCAATAAAGATCAGAGCAAAACATACCTTGATACATGTTTGGTTTGATCTGACAACCTCAAGGTTGACAGGCTTGTGATCACTATAAATAAACTACCCAGACCACTCGGTCCAAGAATGATCAGCAACTCATCATTATATACTAAGCAACCAAAAAAAAGATCAAGATTTGTAAGTAAAAATAAATTATGGAAACTATTTTATTTCTGAATGACAGAACTATGGACAGTAATAAAACTTAAATGCACAATCTATTTATGGCAGTGGGATACAAATTGATAATCTAATCATTTCAGGAATTTTTCAAATCACAATGAATTTTCTTATTAAATATTAATTTCCGTAAAAAAAATATATTTTCTACTCAAAAACAAATATACTATAAAATCTTGTGTTATTAAATGTAATAAAGCTTAATGTATAGAGACATCAAAACAATTATATAACAACAAATCTGTATGATGAATTTCTTGATTGAATTCTCCTGAGATCAAATTATCAATAAGGGTGTAACCTGCCCTTCACTTTCCCCCATATTTTGCCAGTATTGATTCTATTTCAATTTCTGCTGTCTTGTCCTTAAAAGAAATACACATCAATCAATGACATAGTAATTATATTTAACACTATAAAGTATGTAAGGATTTCTTATAAACCTATACAACATTAATGAAACAAGGAACTTGCACCTTTTGTATTTAAGAAGTAACATTTGTGACCTATAAGTATTTTTCAGGAAGCAAATAATAGAACAACACTTATTACCAATAACCACCATTATCTTCCATCATCAGCAACCACAATAAACATACTTAATTAAATAAAGTTAATTTAGATTCCAACTTATATTTTTTAAATTTCAGCTTTCTGACTGAAAGTTCATTTTTAGATTTTAATCATGGATGTATGTTTTCACACCACCTTAGTCTCAGAAGTATAAAGGTATAAACTGTACTACATGCTTGGGTCACAGTAATGCTGAACATAATGACATAACCGTAACATAGATATAGGGAGATGTGGTGTGAGTGCCAATGAGACACCTCTTCATCCAAATTACAATTTATAAAAGTAAACCATTATAGGTCAATGTACGGCCTTCAACACGGAGCCTTGGCTCACACCGAACAACAAGTTATAAAGGGCCCCAAAATTACTAGTGTAAAACCATTCAAACGGGAAAACCAACCGTCTAATCTATATAAATCAAAGACCTGAAAGCTCTGAAGAAAAATGACGCCACTGTCTCTAATATTGGGATAGTTTTTATGCAAGTCTTGATTTTCACATACCGTAATTAGTTTAACAATGCAACATGTCTCGTAAGCATATAATTGATATTCGTATATGTGTGTGTGTGAAGTGAAGGTGCCAACTGGCTGGTTTTTTTTAAGACAAATGAATAGGTCAAGACTACCTGAATTGTACAAATAAATACTGTAGAAAGGCTTCTATATTTCTCACTGGTACATAGGCTGAATCCGGGTCCGTTCGCGCCCATTCACGTTTGCGCCAACTCATGTTCGCCCCCTTTCACTTTCACACCCTACATGTTCGCAACTAATCTTAATTGGTTTTGTGTTTAATAACTCTGTAAGCAAGTGTTTTCTTATAAGTATAATTGTTGTCATTGTCTCAAAATAAAGTGAGACAGCATTTTTTTTTGTGTTGAATAAATCTTAATCATGTTTTGGATAGCGTATTGTTAAAGATAATAATAATCCTTTCTAAATAAAGTGGTATTTTGTCAACGTTTTATTTAGCGTGGAATAACTCTTAATCATGTTTTGGTTAGTGTATTGCTATACTTTGTTTCATTGACCTCTTTCATAATGAAGTGAGATTCTGACTATTTTTTTTTCTGTGTGTTGAAAAAATTTTATCATGTTTTGGTTATAATAGTGGATTGCTATATTTTGGTTCCTATATTTTATTGTTTCGTTGTTTCAGATCAAAGGGCTTAAAAACAATTATCTTTTGTGTTTTTCCTTTAAAATCTTCAATGTTTTACTCATACCAAGCTATAAATACATTCAGTATTTACACCAAAGCAATTTAAAACAACAATCATGATTTTCCAATTATTCAACTTGAATTTGAATTAAAATTGGGCGCGAATGAGTAGAGTGCGAACGGACCTTGGGTGTGAACGTGCGAGGTGCGAAAGTGTATTGGGCGCAAACAGACCTGATACCACATAGTCTGAACCCCCTTCTCCCACAAAATATGAAGTAAATTAAAAACAAATTGTTCAGAGAACAATTGAAGTCTTTCCACTAGAAAAGATCTATTTTTATATTGAAATATGAAAAATCAGTTTAAAATGTTAGTTCCTATGGCTTTATGACGTCCTATTAACCTATGACCTTGACCTCAATTTCAAGGTCACAAACCATGGACCTTGAATCAAAATATCCTAGGTCTTTAATATGTTTGGTTAATGAGTACTACCACTTGACGCGTAATTTTAAATGTAAGATGGACAAAAACTCCCTTTTATTGTATGCGCAGCCTTTCAACCAAAATATACAAGTAAGGACATGTCGCAACTAATAATTTATGAAGAATTATTTGTCAAAATGTCATACAGTATTTGAAAAGAAGTGAAAATAAGCCAAAATCAAAATTTATAATATGACCTTGACCTTTGACATTGACCTCATTTTCATTTTTAGTACCAATGACCTCATGAAGACCCTAGGTCTCTATCAGTTATGGTTTACCAGTTGAAAATGCATATCGCTTGAATCAAATGAAAAAGGGGGAATAACTCTCATATGGAGTCCCCATAGAGCTATGGTTCAAACAAATATTCTTATCCTAAATATGTAACGAGCAATTTGGTAAAATAAAATCTTTTACGGTTACGAAGGAGAGGTGGCCACAAGAAAAACAGTGTTTGGGGAGATAACTCTTACAACGTAATGTATTTTGTTATAACTACATTTGATATATGTTTCATTATAATACTTTATTCTGATTGGCTAACTGCACATCACATGTTATTCCTCAAGCAATTGCATCACTCAATAAAACTTTTCATTCATGATAACACGTGGTCCCACAATAAAGTGCACAGATGAATTGAATAAAAAAGTTAAAAAATTCGTGTTTTCATGATCCTAGCTAAAAAAAGTAATTATAAGTATTGAATGTTTCTTTTTGTAACCTCAAAGGGTTGCAAAAGCGTTGACCGTGTGCACATTTTTAGAATGAAGCGCTTACGCTTACGCGCTTCATACAAAAAGTACTTCGGTCAACGCTTTTACACCTCAATGAATTTACAAAAAAAAAGCATTCAATACTTAAATGCAGTTGTAAATTTTTAAAGCAAAAAGAGTTAATACTAACTTTCACTTTTTTGGATGTTCATGTACATTTTGTATGTATTTATTTTTCTCAACTACATGATTTTTTTGGTGTATTTTTAATGATATATATGAGTAGTCCAAATAATTATTACATCTGGCAAGGCTTTTTAAATTTTATTCTGGGACACCTTACGCCTTCTTAGGAAGCCTTCCTACGAACGTCTTAGGAAGGCGTCCCAGAAAAAAATAAAATAGCCTTGTCAGACGTCATTATTATTTGGACTAATACATGAGATATTGGATATTTTTATGCATTATTTAACCAGTTGAGTCTTTTACAGGATTGTTTGTTTAATGCTGTTTAAACATTACTGAAAAAAAACACCTTAAATTTGCTAATTATTTGGCATGAAAGTTTGATTTATTGAAAGGGACTCATAGTTTTCCATTTAATTTTAATAATTGTCTAATGGTTAAAACAATAGCTTCGTTGTTTACTTTTATACACAACAACATATTCACTTTGGTTTCGTTGTTTACCTAATATTCACTATGTACTTGGTAACAGTTATTAATTAATTGAATAGAAAATATTATAATAAATATTATTGGAAGCCGAATTGACGTCAAATAGGTGCCGATTTGACTAGATGCGAATTTAACCAGGTGCCGACTTGACTTGTACGTTTCAATTCCTCTGCGATCGTTTGCGGTATTTTCTTGAGAAAACCTATTTTCCATCATCAAAGAGAAGAAGAAACTGCTTGAAATGATTCCCGAACGCTTCGTGATTGTTAAAATAAGTTTAATTCACTCAAAAAACTATTTTAAAACTTGCGATGTTTAAACAGGAAGTTTCAAAAGCACGTGTAAAAGAAGAAATTAACCGGTGAGAGTGGAAATCCGTACATAACATATATCACTATAGTACGACTTTTAAAGCAAAACAGTTTCATCCTTTTGTAAAACAGTCTTTAATATACCTATCACATTAATGTTTGAAGGGTCTTAAGCTTATTCAAACCATATAAGTCGGTATGAAACACCAAAACGGAATGATAATAACCGATTACGTTTTGTAGTTTACAAAATTCTGGACTGGTTCCTGTCAAACTACAACACTTTGTTCGACTGTAGTGGAATACAAACAGGAACCAGTTAGTTTGTAAACTGGTTCCTGGCTGATTACTACACAATGCTCATGCATATTAATGATAACACAAGCACATTCCAGTTTGTATTGAAATTAGTAAATACGAAACCAAGCGCGGTAGGCAGAGAAATCAGGTCGGCAGTTATGGAACAATGACTGCGTCATTTTCCAAAAACGAGAAACGAGAAACACATATAAATTACATAAACAAACTACAACTACTGTACATGTATGAAGACATTAACCCACTTTAAAGGTCAAGGCCATAGTACAAAGTAATAATAAACATTCTTTAGTATCCACAGAAATTCAAATAATGAGGTGTACAAACAAAATAATTCACTTCATAACAACAAGTGTTAAACTTACATCTTGACTAACTACAGGCAGAAGACTGGCTTTTTCTAACCATTCTACAGCTTCAGGGTACTTTCCTAGTTCTACATAACACTGAAAAGAAAAGTCTGCTGTAATCACTCTTATTACTCAACCAGATATTGACCCCCTCCTTTTAAATTGTGATGCAGGGCACAATTGAAAAAAATAACATAAATACTGAACTCGTAGGCAAATTCAAAAAGGGGGAGTCCATAAATACTGACCAAAGTTTTGTTGTGTTTCATTATCATGTTTTCTAAATGCATTTATATAAATGGTGTTTCCTTAGATTGTTACTGGTATCTTATCTATTGGATTTCCTTGAGTTGTGGTTTTACTGCAGATTCATAAATTTCTATGGATACCAATTTTTTAGGATTGAGAAAATAAATAATGGCATTTTCATGTATATATGTATTCATGGGTTTGCCACATTCTGAATACAAGCTTACAGAAACTTACTTGGTTGAATATTTAACTTCCAGAATTACATCTTCTCACAAAATATTTAATCCTTCATATTATAGTGATATCAAAGTGCATTAAATATTGCAAACTTTATAATTGACTAAACAGGGAAACCTTTTATTTGCTATTAAAATTCATTTAATCAGATTTGTAACAGAGGAATATTGTAATTTCTTAATAATTTTGAATTTTCATAGTGGACGCTAACCTTTCCAATGTATAATAAATTTTCTTTCCATACACCTGGGTTGAGTCTGTCTGCCTGTAATAAAACATTGTATATATTTAATTCTCTAAACATGTGTGTGAATACTGTCAACAAGTCATAGTTTTGTTTCAAAGCTAAAGAACGGATATGGATTTTATAATTGCAAAACTTTTTGTATTTGTTTTAAAATAATAATAACTCCATTTCATTTTTTAAGAACATAATAAGAATGCAGCCTTTCCTGAAATCACAATAATTAATCTCACATTTTTAAAAGTTGTTCAACAATCAACACAAATATTGAACAAAATGATTAGGGGATATGTGCATGGGACACGATAGCATATCATATAAAGTTATAAAGGAACATAACTAACGAGGGAAAAATGACCAAAATTTGTACTTGATCTGAGTATAGTGGTAATAACTTAAATAAGTATTGTGTATAAGCTTCATAACATTTGGTTGAGGCAAACAGACAAAATTTTTCCATTTGAAAAGGGAAATAACTAGCTCTAGAATGGTTAACTTGAGGAAACCAAAATTCAAACTGTATCTGCGTTTTGCGGGAGGGCATAGACATTGTCAATAAGTTTCATAACATTTGGTTTGTACGGACACGGGTAAAACTTAATGCACCCTCCGCTACTGCAGGGGCATACAAAATTCTGAATTTACAGTATTACAAAGTTTACATTGCAATTACAATTATAACATTACAGACAACTATAATATAAGTAAAATTGATGCTTCAGGGTTAGTCAACAAAAGCAGAGAAAATGAAGGTCATTATGAATGCATTTTATGGAATTTTATCTATCTTTTAAATAAAATACTTTGGAATAGGAGTTTAGACAAGTGATAATTTTTTTATGTTAATTAAGTAAAACTTGTACAAATCTTATATAAGCAATAAAAATTATTAATAAACCTCATTGATATCGGATGAAACTTATAATCTTGAGGTATAATAAAATATTTTAACGCAATTAAAGAAAAGATATGATTAAGTTAAGTGTTGAATTTCTGGTTATAAACTACAGATATCAGAAGAATTCAAAAATCATTATATCATATGCAATGAATTAATAACATTGTCAAACATGATGTCACAATATTCAACTTTGCAATTTATCAACAACTAAAATAATTCTATACTTCTGTGATTCTCTATCGTAATTTACTCAATATAAATTAAGCATTCTTCTTCTAAAAAAGTGCCATGAAAAAAAACTGACATAAGATTACCTCTAAAAAGTGTGTCAAAGCTTCACCAGCTGTTGAGGTAGGTGGTGTAGCAAATAAAGTAGCTGCTGCCTTCCTCTCTAACCAAGATAACATATATACCTACAATCAAATGTAAACAGTAAATACATTCCTCTCTAACCAAGATAACATATATACCTACAATCAGATGTAAACTGTAAGAACATAATAAAGTCACAAATGCCTCTTCTAACCTTCATTCAATTTATTTCATAACTAAAGTAAACAAAAGCTACAAAATTATCCCTCTCTAGTTTCCAGACTATACAGGTTTATCTACTAACAAATTCTTAGAAAGTTCAGAATAATTACTGGCTATGTGTAAAGGAGCCAGTATTGAACAAAACACAGTTTTCTTTAATTTTGATATAATTTGTCCTATAAACAGTAGTACACTAATCTGTGAAAATATGATTTGGAAAGTGCAGGTGGAATTTTTTAACTTACATTCATTGTAAAAAATATATATGCTGCATATTAATTGTATTGTCTGGCAATATGACCTGTGCCTGGAGTTCATTTTTAAGAAACAAAAAGAACATTTTTCTCTCTATTTCAAAGAAAAAATTGTAAACTATAGAATTTAAAATAAGAGTAACAAGGACAAGATGTAGTACATGCAAGTGAGGTAATATGTACGTATATATATATTGGAAGGAGATATTTACAATTTTAAATATTTCATTATCAACTATATATATATCAACAGTGTTATAACTTACACCATAGCACCATCTTCCTAGTAAATGATGATTAGAAGGGTCTGTTTTGTTGAGTTCTATGGCTTTCTCTATATGCTCCTGTAAAAAAAAGTATCATAAATTATCAATCTTAATTATTGTGATTATAAGAAGCACCTTCACAGAGATCAACAGAGTATTTCTAGAACACCAAAAAAACTCACAAACTGCACAAAGCTTACCAATTTTTCCTAATCAACTATTGGCACATTACACCTTTTTGTTTGATTGTGGATTAAACTATAGCAGCAGATCCAGATGTCCTATGGTGGGTGGCACATTTTTTCGCCGTTTTACTATTTTTTTCTGTAAAATGGGTGTGACTTTACCCAATATTTGCATTCATAGATGTAAAAGGCTGTTTGTAATGTTTGAACAGCTTATATTCCTCTTTACGCCATTTCCAAGGTTATTTGCGTATATAAAGAAATATCCAGGTGTTTTTAAACTATTTTGGTAATTATGTGAGATTTATTTGGCAATCATGTGCAGTCTTAAAGTAAATATTTGTGAGAAAAATCCTATAGGAAAGATCACTCAAGCTAATCTATGTAATCTATGTAATTACAAACATTTGTTTTTATAATATACCAGGATAATGAGGATGGTAATATAATATATTGCGGCGAAAATGTGTCCCCAATTGTACATGATCAACTTGATTTCCTCTGGAGTTAGCTTTCATTTTTAAAATAATTAACCACGCTTTGAAGATTATTCCTTTGTCAATCATTTTTTTCATATAGTAAAATTTCTAAAACTTACATAAAAGGTTCAAAATATACGAATGTAGGTTGGATGTATGTCAAAATGAAGGAAATATGAAGCGAATACGGGTAACTCGCTCTAAGTCAAACAACTTTAAAATTATCATTTGAGGCACTAGTACTAGCACATGAAAATTTAGTTTTTTCAAACACCTTTAGGTTCAAAAGTGTTTCTATATAGTTGTTAAATTGAGAAAAGTTACATTTTATAAATATTTGATAGCTTATGTCTACATTAAATGTTGGTTTGAATGAAAGATATCTGCTCCAACAAAAACAATCTCTTGAAAAAAAAAATCAAAACACATTTGGAGATGGACAAGGAATTGCTCAGATCTTTTCAAGAACATTTCACAATTAGAAACAAAGAATTTTGATGCTTTTACGTTTAATCGAAAGGAGACCAAAACAAATCAATATCTATTTCTTTTCAGATTCCTCCACAAGCTTACCTTAAATGTGTAGCCATTCTTTATCTTGTTCTGTGTTCCTTCATAGTCACCAATACTTCCTAATGTTATGGAGTACCTTAATAAAACAAAATCAACTTGTGTGAGATTGGAAAGGGAATTTATAATTCATAAACATGTTTAAAACTAATCCTTTGTATAATGGTCCTGGTGATGGTTCTTATTTGATTTGATTTTTTCTTTTAAGTTGGCCTTACAATGTAAGGACATACTACTGTTGTTGTTAATCTCAATACGGAAGAACTCAAACTATTGTTATGGTTAACTAAATTACCACATGTAGTGACTGGAGATACAGATTAAATAATCTTTAAGGTTTTCTGTACAAAATAAAATGTTTATAATTCAAATGTAGTTATAAAAAAATACAGCATCTTAACTTGAAATGATGACAACATTGAAGTTAACCCATGCTTTGATAATAAGATAGATATGATTTGCTAACAAAAAGTGCAGTTGCCACTAGAAAAGGCTTAGCAATCTGTAGGCATTTAGCAAGTCCTTGGGGCCTTGGTTGCCGAGTGGTCTAAGTAGTTACTACTGTACTCACTAGACAGTCAACACTGTGGTTGTGAGTTTGAACCACACTTGTGAGGGTGCACTTGACTCCAATCTTAATTGACTAGGATTGTCAGTTTTCCTATCGCCGGTTTTCTCCATTTTTGTAGATATTTGTCTCCTCAGCAATCGTGCATATCTATATATATTTCATTCATACTGTATGTTCTTGAATAAATGTATTTTTTTTTAAATGCCAGAAAATAAGAAATAATCAATGTTTCAATCTTTGAATTGTTTTACATTTGTCATTTGGGGCCCTTATAGCTGACTATGGGGTATATGGGCTGAATTATCAGTATCAGAACTGTACCAAATAACCATGATGTATATTTGAAATGAAATCCTATGTTATTAGAATACCATTTGTGTGAATTAGCTGATTTCTGATTGAGATGTATGGCCCTTTCAGCTGTATCTTTGGCTGTGTAAAGCATTTCTTTTTTCTTTTCAATATTTCCTTTCGCTCCTTCTATCTGTGCTAACTGATATGTACACTTGGCTAATCTCCAATGGAAATCAGCATCAGTTAAATACTAAAAAATATATAAGATTAGTGGTATATGTGTTCACACTTTACGAACATCAATTTCAACAATTATACTTTGAACAAGAATGTGTCCATAGTACACGGATGCCCCACTCGCACTATCATTTTCTATGTTCAGTGGACCGTGAAAATTGGGGTCAAACCTTTAATTTGGAATTAAAATTAGAAAAATCGTATCATAGGGAACATGTGTACTAAGTTTCAAGTTGATATAACTTTAACTTCATCAAAAACTATCTTGACCAAAAAATTTAACCTTAACTTCACACTATCATTTTCTATGTTCAGTGGACCACGAAAATGGGGTCAAAATTATAATTTGGCATTAAAATTAGAAAGATCATATCATGGGGAACATGTGTACTAAGTTTCAAGTTGATTGGACTTCAACTTCTTCAAAAACTACCTTGACCAAAAACTTTAACCTGAAGCGAACGGACGCACAGACGGACGGACGAACGAACGAATGGAGGCACAGACAAGAAAACATAATGCCCCTCTACTATCGTAGGTTGGGCATAAAAAAAGACTCTTATTGCTTCGATTTAAAACCTGAACTCTGAACATTTTTCCTGAGAGGTATCAAACGTAATGTCTTAGGGGTACTGATTGGCCCATAACATATCTGAGGCAGACCCACTTTTTTTTTCTTTTTTTGAGGTGTCTTTTCTTGTTTTCATTAGTAAATATGGAAAAATCAAGAGTTTTCATGTAGCACAAGCAGGACAAGGAAGACAATTGTATTATTTTATTTTCTTCCTTTTTTCATGTGTGTTCTTGAATAAAATAAGTTGTTAATTGTCATGGAAAACTAAATATCATTGTAATGTCACAAAGGATAATAATGTTAATTACTATACTGCCCCATCCAATATTAATTTTGTTCTACACATCTAAATATGTGACAAATTGTAAATGTATAAATTTGAAATATAGGTGACCATAATGTTTCCATTTTTACATATACAAATACCTTAGTTTTGTTGCTTTGAAGAAGTTCATATGCTTTTAATTTTTCTGTTTCTCCCCCATCTATGAATGTATCAATCTCTGTATACAGAGCAGTAACATCAGCACTTTGTTCAACTTTTACTATATCTTCAGTATCAGAATCCCCTTCTGTTGGAGTTTCAAATTCACTGGAGCTACAATATAAAGCAAATATTTATATATTTCACTGTCATAACTGTTAAAATGTTTAAATCTAAAAGAAGATAGAACAGCTCAGCTCTGAAAATCTTGCCTGACTGGTCATTTTTGTGATTTAAAGTGTGTATTTATCTTCTATAATTTTCCTCATGCAAGGCAGAATGCAAAAGAAAAATTTTAAAATTAAAGGGCAATAAATCAAACAAGGAGTTGTCAGAAGATTTCCTCTATATTGTCTTCATTGTAGATTTTGTTTTGTTGATTATTTTTTAATATTTAAGATTCTATCTATCTATATATATTGTAACAGATTTTCTCAATTTGACAAATTGTAAAGGTTTGCCAAACAATAGTCAAAACTTGCATTTTACCTCTATGTTTTATTTTTAGCCATGTCGGCACCATCTTGGTTGGCAACTTGGCAGACAGGGTCATCAAACACATTACTTAAACTAGAATTGTCTTAAAACAGGAAAATTCCTCCACCTTTTTATGAATAATTTCATATAACTCAAAATCTGAATTTTAAAAAATGAAAGGAGCTAATGTCAATAGTGTAATATTGTAACTTTCATTTATTCATAAATATCTATACAGTTCAGAGTTCACGCACGTGTTGTGTTGATGGACATAGCAGATAAGGTCACGTCGTATTGCTTTATGTATTTGTGTTGATTACTTAGCTAGAACATTATATTAAAGTATGTTAATCAGTACACATGGCTTGTCTCTTAGTTAATATATATAGGCTACCAACGTTACATTGGCGACTAGGATAAAAACAAAAGTTGGAAATGTTAAAAATGTATTTCAATGGATTTATTAATTAGTGACACTGATAATTAAACCATGGCGGCATCTTTACCAATTTTTCCGAGTTTTCCGGTACATGAGAATAATGCTGAAATAAGGTGGCGTAAATGGATAAGAAGACTTGAAAATTTATTCATTGGTTTGAACATTAAGGACAGCAAACAACAAAGAGCACTCTTGTTACATTACGCTGGAGAAGATTTCAACTAAGTCTTTGATACCCTTGACAATACAGGAGAAGACTTTTCTGCCGCTAAACACAAGTTAACCGCTTACCTTGCTCCGAAAAAGAATACGGAATATGAAATCTACAAATTTAGACAAGCCAAACAAACATCTGATGAAACTATCGACAGTTTTCACACGAGATTACGCCAGCTAGTTGTAAACTGTGAATTTACGGAAACATCTAAAGAAGTAAAATCGCAAATTATCCAAGGTTGTCATTCAAATAGACTAAGTTGAAAGGCTCTTCGGGAAGACACGACCCTTGAAGGATTAATTTCATCAGCTAGAGCGTTAGAACTTTCCGAAAAACAGGCAACGGAAATTGAACAATCAGACAAACAATCCGCAAATGCTGTGAGAAAAGGAGTTGGAAATTTTCGAAACGGACCACGATTTCTACAGACACAAACTGACCAAAACGTAAAGAAGAAGACTACATGCAGAAACTGCGGAGGTGATTTTCCGCATGCAAACAAGTGTCCTGCATTTGGAAAAAGCTGTAACTCATGTAAAAAGTTGAATCATTTCGCTTCTGTATGTAGATCCAAACGTATGCACTTTCAAACGAAAAGTAAACAAAGTTGATAATTACGAACATGACGATGCTCATGATAGTAGTTCAGATGATGGTTACGTATTTGGATTGAGAGAAAATACTGTGAATAAAGTACAGAAAGGACAACCGAAAATAAACGTGAAAATTAATAATTCTAATGTGGATATCTTAATTGACACAGGATCAAGTATTAATTTTATTGATGAAAGTACATTCGAGAACATCAAGTGTAAACCCAAAGTTTCTCACGCCGACACTAGAGTCTTCGCATATGGTTCAGATAAAAACTTGAAATTAATGGGAAAATTTCATGCTACGATAGAGACTGACCATAAAATAACAACGGCACCAGTGTATGTGATGAAAGGAAGATACGGGAATTTATTGTGCTATGATACATCTGTTGACTTAAGCATAGTGCCAGTCATTTCGGCAGTAGCAGATAAACATGAAATATTATGTAATAAATATAGAGATGTGTTTAATGGAATTGGAAAATTAAAAAATGAAAAAGTGAAAATTCATATTGATGGAAGTGTAAAACCAGTAATTCAACCACATAGGCGTATACCGTTTCACATTCGCAAGCAAGTAGAAGCAGAACTCGAGAAACTCGAAAAACAGGATATAATAAAAAAGGTGGATGGACCAACACCATGGGTGTCCCCGATAGTTGTAGCCCCTAAACCGAAAAACAAGAACGAAATTCGACTATGCGTGGATATGAGGGAACCAAACAAGGCTATTTTGCGTTCACGTCATATTACACCAACACTTGATGACATGATCTTGGATTTAAACGGATCTAAAGTATTCTCGAAAATGGACCTTCGAAGTGGATACCATCAATTGGAGTTAAACGAAGAATCCCGGAACATCACAACCTTCACGACACACGTAGGATTACGTAGATACAAACGACTCAGTTTTGGTGTTTCTTCAGCCGCAGAGTTATTCCAAAACACACTGAGTAATGCAGTCTGCACCAAAAACTTTTGAGGGTACTAGTCCACTGGACTAGTAAATATTTAAATTTACTAGTCCTCAATAATTTCCACTAGTCTGACACCGGTGATGGCCGTGATGCCCCCCCCCCCCCCAAAAAAAAAATTTTGAAATCTTAGATGCAAAATCCTGCATTTTGAGCATACATGAAAGAGTTTTAGATTAAACAAGAAAAACTTCTGACACTATTTATTTTTAGTGTTGTGTACTGTCCATAAATGATAATAAAAACAATGTCACAGTTTCCAAGTAATTTATAGTTTTTTTTATTCCTCAGTCTTTTAATAATTGCTTCAGTTTTAACTTAGACGTCCCTTAAGCAAAATTGGTTTCCTTATTTTCTATGCAGTACGTGCAAAACATTAAGAATTCAGTTCAATTCAAAGTTTTATTGCCATATAAACTTTACAGTTTGTGACATATAACAACAACAAAATCAAATAAAGACAATAACTAAGTATTTCAATATATATATACTAATTCAGGTAAATATTAAAGGGTCCCCAGTCCTCAGTTCCATTGACTTTTTTTTATAAAGGATGCTAGTTTATTCACTTGTGTTGGTGTTGATGGGTTATCAAGTTAAAGTATATATATAACTTTGTCATTGTCAGTATATATATAACTTTGTCATTGTCAGTGAGATTAGCAAATGAATTATTTTCTCTGTTAATGCAATCAAAATATGTTAATCTGATATTTGAATCGTGAGAACAATTCATTAAGAAATGTTTCTCATAATCATGATCATCTAGTTTTTTGCATTTCTAAATGTTTGCAAAGTCTCTCTTCGCGAGGAATTTGAAAATGCCTTCCTTTTTCAATTATAAATAATGAATGGTCACTGATTCTAAGTTTTGTAATTAATTTTCTAAATTCAAAGTTTGAGTTAGAGGGGTAAGGTTTGATTTTAATTTACTTTTATCATCATTAGATCTCAACTTATCTATCAACTGAACAGGTTGTTGTAGTATGAGTTTATTTATCAAGGATGACGGTCTAATGGGGTTGAACCCTCTGGTCCTGGTTACATCGGATTTTATTTTGTTTAGAAACGTCATCATTTGATCTCTTTCGTTTCATAGCCTTTCCTGGCTTTGCCCCGTCGGTACATTGAAGCATTTTTCCGTTTGATTACACAGTCTCCGGTCTTTCTAATTACCAAAAAAATCGAAGTGTACCAACACCATGTTGTTAAGATAACTCATAATGACATAAATCTATTTTTATAACTTTATTGATTATGTGAAGTAAACTAAAACATTTGTATAACATAATCGGGGAAAAACTTGATAGGCTTTCCGTTTTATAAACAATTGCCGTCATTATCAGAAAATTTAATGTGTCCGTGTTGGTCCACTTTCTACTGGTTATAAGACAAATCGAGTTACCAGAACTAATGCGACTGGTTTTCGTTTCTGTTTCACTTCCTCGGGATAACTGTACAATTATCGATCTTGATAGTTTAGACTTCGCAACACATTGATTTGACGATCTTTTCTGCATTACTTGTCAATTTGAACTTCAAATATGTTCAAATTTCAAATAACATAGAAAGGACGTTTTATTTCTTACTAGTCCAGTCGGGCTAGCGATAAATAAAATTTACTAGTCCGAGCTAAAAATTACTAGTCTGGGGCATCGGGCTAGTGGTTAACATCGCAGACTGGTAATGCACTGGAAGGATTAGATGGAGTCCGAAATATATATCCGATGATATAATCGTATTTGGAAGGAACCAGGACGAACATGATAAACGATTGGGAAAACTATTTTCACGTCTTAAAGAGAAGAACTTAATATTAAATAAGGCAAAATGTGAATTTAATAAGAACAAACTTGAATTCTATGGTCATATTTCTAGTGAAGATGGCATATCAGCCGATCCAAGAAAAATAAGCGCTATCAGGAACACAACAATACCGAAAGACGTAGGTGAAATCCGTAGTTTCTTAGCAATGACCAATTATGTTGGACGTTTCATTCCAAATTACTCAACTATTACTGAACCGCTCCGCAGATTAACAAAGCAGGATTCCAAGTGGGAATGGACATCTGAACAACAGGGATCATTTGACAAGCTAAAGAATGAACTTGTTGCTGACCGTGTGATGTCATACTTTGACCCTAACAAAGAAACAATGTTGATAGTAGATGCAAGTCCCGTTGGATTAGCTGGATTATTAACACAAAATGGGAAAATAATCGCATACACAAGCCGATCATTGACAGATGTTGAAACACGTTCGCAAACAGAAAAGGAAGCATTAGCGATTGTATGGGCAATTGAACATTTTCATCTTTATTTGTACGGACAATCATTTACATTGGTATCTGATCACCAACCGCTTGAAACTATATTCAACAGTCCAAAGGCAAAAACACCAGCACGCATTGAAAGATGGAGATTAAGATTACAGGGATACAATTTCAAAGTGCAGTACAAACCAGGAAAGGTGAACGCGGCCGATTATTTATCAAGACATCCGACCCCGACTACATCTATTGCATGTAAACATTCTCAATTAGCTGAAGAGTATGTTTTCGATACTTAACTGACAACGCTGTGCCGAAGGCAATGACCCTATATGAGACAGCTGATAGTACACAATAGGACAGTGACCTGCAAACCGTAATTACTGCATTAAAATCAAACAGGTGGGACAAGTATGAGAGTAATACGTTAGATACATTCTTAAGATTACGATACGAATTAACGGTCGTTCCCGTTAATGATATGGAGATCATACTTCATGATAATAGAATTGTCATTCCGAAAGATTTACAGATGCGTGTAAATGACCTTGCACATGAAGGGCACCAGGGCATAGTACGTACAAAGCAGTTGTTACGTGAAAAGGTATACTTCCCTGGAATAGACAAACTTGTTGAACAAACGTGTAAATCATGTATACCATGTTTAGCGTCAACCCCAAAAAATGTTTTTGAACCGTTACAAATGTCTGAGATACCGAATAATGTATGGGAGAATCTCAGCATAAACTTTTGTGGACCATTTCCGAATGGATATTACGTTATGGTAATAATTGATGAATACTCAAGGTATCCTGTAATAGAAACCTTAACCAGTTTATCCGCAAAATCTGTCATACCGCTATTAGACAAAACTTTCTTAATTTTTGGAATACCGAAAGAACTGAAAACAGACAACGGATTGCTGTTTAATTCAGGAGATTTCCGAAACTTTGCAAAAAACATGGGTTTTAAGCACCGCAAAATAACTCTGTTATGGCCTCGCGCTAACGCTGAAAGTGAAAGATTCATGAGAACTATAGGGAAAGCAATTCGTGCAGCTCAAACGGAACATCGTAGTTGGAAGCAAGAAATACACACATTTCTTCGCAATTATAGAGCAACACCGCACTCAACAACTAATGTGTCCCCGGCAGAACTTTTATTTGGAAGGAAAATTAATACCAAAATGCGGAACATTTCAACAAATGACCAAGCCGACAGTGAAGTTCGAAAAGAAGACCACATGAACAAAAGTAAAATGAAATTATACTTTGAGAAAAAAAATTCAGTAAAAGTACCTGATTTTACAGTAGGAGATACCGTACTAGTTAAACAGGAAAAGAAAGATAACCTATCTACCCCGTATAATCCTCAACCATTAACAATCAAGAATAAAAAGGGTAGTATGATTACGGCAACGAACGAACAACAAAAAGATAAACTCGAAATTCGTCACATTTCAAAAAGGTTGGGAAATCTAAGCTAATGACTGATGAGGAAATAGAAGAAATCATTGATGATGACATTATACCAAACACACCATTGAGAAGATCATCACGAGAAAAACAAACACCGAAACATCTCGATGATTATGTGCGTTAAAGAGCTGTGTTACAGGCATAATAATCCTGTGCTCTTTCTGATGTATCAGTTAGGTTTGATGTTGATTTATATGTTTGTGAATTTATGATGCAAATCAATTTTGTGGAATTTACTATTCACACTCGTAATGATAGCCTTATCAGCTTGATCAGACGATCCACTAATTATATTGACATTACAGTACGCGTACCGAATAATTTACATTTATCACAGACTATAAAGTTCTAATTTTCTATTGATACAATTTTACGCATCTTATCACTTAATTTGTTTACACAGATAGTTAAATATTTTATGACTACACAGACAGTAATATAACTAATTAAAGTAGAACTTTAATCTGAGAAAAGAAGAGATGTAATATTGTAACTTTCATTTATTCATAAATATCTATACAGTTCAGAGTTCATGCACGTGTTGTGTTGATGGACATAGCAGATAAGGTCGTGTCGTATTGCTTTATGTATTTGTGTTGATTACTTACATGTAGCTCGAGCATTATATTAAAGTATGTTAATCAGTACACATGGCTTGTCTCTTAGTTAATATATATAGGCTACCAACGTTACAAATAGATATATAACAATTCACTGAAGTTTTATGAAAATTGGTTTATGCGTTTTGGAGTAATATTCTAACATAAATTAGGCTGTTAGTTTTTTCATTTGAATTGTTTTACATTGTTATTTCAGCCTTTTATCATGTTTATAGCTGAGTATGCGGTATGTGCTTTGCTTATTGTTGAAGGCTGTACCGTGACCTATAGTTGTTAATTTCTGTGTCATATTCAGGTGCACATTTTGTGCTATATCTAAATGTCTAAGCGGTTGAGCAAAGGAAGTACTTCTTTAGCTCAGTCTGTTTGTGCACTGAATTGTTAAACAGAAGTCCCGGGTTAGAGTCTCAGTGGAGACATATATAAATTTCTATGTAGAATCATGCTCTCCTGTTACATATGTAATATTTTCTACCCCTTTTATCATATTTATAACCTCATAAAATCGTACCCTCCTAGAGCATCTTCATAATTGTCAGTTTCATCACCACTACTTGCACTGATCACTGAATAGTATCCAGATCTCTTTTTTCTCCAGTTTGACTTTCCTTCAAGTTTCTCATTTAGGATACTGATTTCTGCTTTCAAAGTTTCTATTGACGACGACAGTCTATGGATTTCTCTCAAGAAAGCGCTCGTTAATTTGAAATAAAGAATGGTTCCTCCTACACCAACACATAAACCTGTACCTAGCACCATCATGAGGTTTGTATTATGTTTAAAAAAGGCTGACATTGTGTTTGTTTTTATGTTTTTAAGTATTTTTTTAGTTCGAAAAAATCAAAACTTGGGAGGGAAAACCGGAAGTATAAAAGTATTTGGATAAAAACCAACAACGGTCCTAATTGCAAAAACAAAGTGTATTAAATTATTTTAAGACTTTGGAATTTAAAAACTCAAATTAACTACTGTAACGTTTTAAGAAGCTATAAATAACTTGGATGAATATTACACCAATTAAAAAATTGAAATATCTGAGTTGTTGCAAATCCTTGAGACAGGGGAGACAACTAAGACCAGCAAGGGGGAAGGTCTAAAAACAGGACAGATAAAACCAGGACAGTTATTTTCGATACGTTTTTATCTGTAACTTTTGTTTTACCCAACATATTGTTGAAATTTAAATTGTATAATAAAGAACATGGTATTTACTTATATTATTTGTAAAAAAATTAAAAATGAATAATAATTAAGTTAAAAAAATCTGCCAGGACAGTTTAATTTTATGAAATAAATGGCTGAAATTGCCGAGAAAAGTTTACTTATAATTGAAATATTTTCTCCAAAACAACTGTCTGGCATTATATTTTTGTACAATTATAAAGATTATGAAATATTCATTCTAAAAATCTATAATTTAATATTTTTTTCAGCTTTTAAAGGTAAAAAAAACTGCCAGGACAGTAGCCTTTCACGTTGGAAATTTTGTTGAAATTATTTCAAAATACAAATACAAAGTTAAATATCTTCTTCAAAATAAATGTCTGGTAAACAAATGTTAGTTCATTGGAAAGTTTAGAATATAAGCTTTATGAAAATATAAAATTATATGACCTTTTATGTCATTAACACCCAAAAAATCTGCCAGGACAGTAGCCTACTCCGCTAAATTTTAAGAAAAAAATGGCTGAAATTGTCGAGAAGAGTTTACCTATAATTGTTATATTTTCTTCAGTACAACTGTCTGGCATACTATTTTTGTATGATTTTAAAGATTATGGAATAATCTTTCTAAAAACCTATGATTTAATATTTTTTTCGTCTTTTAAAAGTAAAAAAATCTGCCAGGACAGAAGCCTTTTACGTTAGAAATTTTGTTGAAATTTGTTCAAAATCAAAATATAAAGTTTAATATCTTCTTTAAAATAAAAGTCTGGTAAACAAATTTTAGTTCATTTAAAAGTTTAGAATATAAGCTTTGAGAAAATATAAAATGATTTGGGCATTTAATTCATTAACGACAAAAAAATCTGCCAGGACAGTAGCCTACTCCGTTTAAATTATCAGCTGGACATTAGCCTAATATGCTACATGTTTTATAAATGGCAGAAATAAACATTATTTTTTATCATAAATAAAATAGTATATTTATTAACTTATCTGGCTTTTTTTAAAATGATAATTAGGACTAAATCATTAAAAATAAAACTACAAATTAAAAACAAATTTGCCAGGACAGTACTATTACATAGGAAGAAATGAAGAATTCTCAAAGATTTTTTTTTATTCTATTCAAAGTTTTCAGTTTGAAATTTATCCGTGATAGAGTCATTAAAGTGAATATTTCTAGAAAACATAATTATATTGGTGTGGTTATTAAAACACTATTTGTTGATTTAATTCGATTTCTATTCATTGTATCAAAGGCAGAAGATATATATCGGAATTATGTTTTGACAGTAATAAAAACTTCAAAGTCACTGATTGGTGTCAAATACTCAAAAGGTGTTTATTCACTAATAAGTAATGTGTTTAGAGCACAGGAAAGTGTCACTTTTTTTATCCTCTTACATAAAACTGAAGAGTTTCCAAATGTTGCATTTTTTAACTTCTTTTTGCAATTTACACCTTTACATGTTTTCTAATGAATCAAATTTGCCATGCACAGTCACAATTCAGTACATTCCACAACACTAGTTAACCTTTTTCAAAAAAAAAAAAAAAATCACGAGATAATCTATACTAGTTCTAGTTGTTCTACATGTACCCAACATGAAAAACTTGTAAAAACAAAATTATAGAGCATTTGCAATTGCGAATATCCCACAATCTATTGCATTAAATTTTATCTTTAAATATAAAATCAATTAGTTTTCCTAAAATTAAAGCTAAATATCTTCATTACCACGGGAGAGATCCGTTTGCGCCAAAAATGCGTCCTTTTGCGCCACAACTTTTTTTGTCCAATGCTACGTTTGCGCCACCTGTTTTAAAATTACATGGTATCATTTGCGCCAAAAATAAAACATACGATTGCGCCATTTATAGAAGAAAAATCACTTCCCTCCTCCTTTATTCGGACTTGGAACCGGCAGTTTACACGGCAAATATTTCCTTTTCTGAAACATACTTTCTTCTTACCACCTTACTACTTCCCAATTTAATGTATGTAGTAGCTTGTAACTTCACTTTATTGTCCAAAAAGACAAACATTTAAAGATGAAATACATAAAACAGTTCATAATAATTCCTGTGAAATACTTCTGTTCTATTACTGATAGATAGAGTTTCAGCCCAAACGGATGGTGGGATCACAGCACTGTGTCATCAACATATGTGCATGGCTAAAAAAATTATCAGCAAAAGCTTCTATTTTCTTCTCTTTTTTTTTGGCATATCTTGTATTAAATATTCAGCAAAGCAATAATGTTTCTTCTCTCTCTGTACATGGACTGTCTAATGCACTTCAAGTCTCCAGAAGCTCATTTTCATGGTGAAATATATCTCCGAACATATAATACTTTTTAAGCCAAACATAAGAATAAATATTAATCATTAATATTTATGATATACATGTGTACAGGTAAAGTGGCGCAAATGAGTTCCGAATATTGGCGCAATTGATACATTTGGAAAACAAAATTTTGGCGCAAATGATACCCCTGAAAAACGGTAATTGGCGCAAAAGGAGTGTTGCCATTACCACACACTCACTTTACGGTTGACGTGACAGAATATACAAATACACAGATTCGATAACAGATCGTTAAGTTTAGCACGTGCCAACTAAATATTTAGCTATAGGACGACTCATGGGACACTTTTTATGAAATTCATCTATTATCGAATGAATATTTTTATCTTTTCCCAAAATTTAATGCTAAAACTTAACAACGAATTATAACAACATAAAGTAATAATCTATTCAACTTTCGATTTTGATTTGAAACAAATTTGTCCACAAGTTGAGACATCATAAGTAACTGTCCTGGCAAATTTTTTTATTCACTTTTTTTTTTAATTTTATGATTGGGTCTAGCTTTTACTTAATGGTAGTATCAAAATTGTACTTTAGACAATCGCAAAAAAGAAACTATTCCAATATTATATTTAAAAAAAAATAATTGCGTTGTTAATTTTTGCAATTAATTCAGAAATTTAACGGAGTAGGCTACTGTCCTGGCAATTTTTTTTGGCGTTAAGGAAATAAATGTCCATATTATTCTATATTTTCATAAAGCTTATATTTCAAACTTTTAAATGAACTAAAATTTGTTTACCAGACTTTTATTTTAAAGAAGATATTAAACTTTATATTTTGATTTTGAACAAATTTCAACAAAATTTCTAACGTAAAAGGCTTCTGTCCTGGCAGATTTTTTTACCTTTAAAAGACGAAAAAAATATTAAATCATAGGTTTTTAGAAAGATTATTCCATAATCTTTAAAATCATACAAAAATAGTATGCCAGACAGTTGTACTGAAGAAAATATAACAATTATAGGTAAACTCTTCTCGACAATTTCAGCCATTTTTTCCTTAAAATTTAGCGGAGTAGGCTACTGTCCTGGCAGATTTTTTGGGTGTTAATGACATAAAAAGTCATATAATTTTATATTTTCATAAAGCTTATATTCTAAACTTTCCAATGAACTAACATTTGTTTACCAGACATTTATTTTGAAGAAGATATTTAACTTTGTATTTGTATTTTGAAATAATTTCAACAAAATTTCCAACGTGAAAGGCTACTGTCCTGGCAGTTTTTTTTACCTTTAAAAGCTGAAAAAAATATTAAATTATAGATTTTTAGAATGAATATTTCATAATCTTTATAATTGTACAAAAATATAATGCCAGACAGTTGTTTTGGAGAAATATTTCAATTATAAGTAAACTTTTCTCGGCAATTTCAGCCATTTATTTCATAAAATTAAACTGTCCTGGCAGATTTTTTTAACTTAATTATTATTCATTTTTAATTTTTTTACAAATAATATAAGTAAATACCATGTTCTTTATTATACAATTTAAATTTCAACAATATGTTGGGTAAAACAAAAGTTACAGATAAAAACGTATCGAAAATAACTGTCCTGGTTTTATCTGTCCTGTTAATAGACCTTCCCCCAGCAAGGACAGCAACATATTTTGACATTTAGATTTACAAGCAAATATCTTCTCTTTGCAATGCCATATATAATCATCAGTACACAAATACGGCTGGTAATTTTTTTTCAAATATTCTTATTTCAATCATTCACTCCACAAAATTTTGAAGCAACATATTAGAGGGTGATATCCACATGCAGTCTTGTAAATTATGGTTAAGGATACAGACACTCTGTAAACATGTATAAAAATACCTTTTTCATGTTTTGTTGAGATTCTAATAATTGTGTACTATACCCTTAAATGGGTATTAGAATCCCAATCAGGTATCAATTTACATTGATAATTTATTTTAAAGTGCCAGTAGTAGGTAGTTCTTTGCATGTGACAATGATGTGAATTTGGTCAAAGGCAGTAGAACATCCATTTAGTTCTTTTTCTTCTCCTTTAGGTTTCTAGCGATCCTTTAATTATTGAACATTATTCGCCGGGTGTCGACTATAAAATTTATAATTTACACTATCAACAAAATCAAAAATAACAAAATAAAAAAATCAACATAACGTATGTACATTTGAAAAAATAAATTGTGATAAAACTATATACATTTGATAACAGAATAGTTAGGGATAGAATATATAATGCTAGTTAAATTATACTGTAGATTCTTATATTTTCATGGATACAAAATATTTTTGTTGATTGTTGAAAAGTTGTGTTATTATGAATATTTGATTTTGTGGTTAAATTGCCAATGACGGAATAAAATAGAGAAAGGAAATAGAGAAATTGTCGGAGAGACACCAACCTGACCAAAGAGCAGAAAACAGCTAGCTGAATGTCAGCATATATGGGTATTGAAATTTGTAGTTCATCTACGTTTGTGTAATCCCACAAAATCCACGAAAAATTGGTATCCTATGAATATTATTGAAACCACAGTATGGGACAATTCTAAAGCTCACTGCTTCAATTGGAAAGATTCAAGCCTAAATATCTTGTGAAGGATTCAAACTTTAAAGTATTACTGACCAAGCAGATTAATAATAGATTCTATTAAATTATTCTTGGCTTGGTGGGTCAGATTTGGAATGTAGTATACATATACAGATCTTATATAATTATGTCTTTGAGCACCACATTTAGGCAAGGTCTGCCATTGACACACAGCAGGACAGCATAACTAAATATTCTTTTGTTTTGTTTTGATTTTCTTTTTGATTTCTTTTTATCTAGAAAATGGCATACATGTATATTTCCTTTACCTGGTTAAAGTTTCCTTTGATAAATACTTACTGATTAGCAAGTGACTCTGATTACCATTTGGTTCATGAAAATGAAAGTCTAGGTTAGTAATGAGTAATTTTGGTGTACCATGTTTCTTCTGCTAGATATTTCAAAACTTGTTTTGTATGCCATTTAAAATGGTTCTGTATTGAGACTTTTAGAACTGCATTACCTCCAAGCTCTACCTACAACTTCTGGAGTTTTCATTCTTATATATATATTATTTATTTGTAGGAAAGTGGTCCAACATTTGTTGGTGATGAATGGAGTGAACCCAAGTTAATGGAATATCTTGGTGCTACCAAAATGAAAGCTCTCGGAAATAATTTGTAAGTCTTTATTTAAAATGCTAAACTTTAAAGCTGATTTTACTATTTTTGCTCAACTGCAAGAAAATCATGAATCACAAGACACTGGTATTACTTTTTTGGGTACAAAGTTATACACCTATTGTTTCTTTCAGAAGGGTATGAATGCAGCTTATGATGTGAACTTGTTAGGAGGTCATTATCACCTGATCTTGACTTCTTTCTTATACTAAAGTGACCATTTTAAAGTTACTTTGATTTGATAAATGTATCTCAATAGATTTATTATGTAACAGACACAATAAGTCAATACAATTTGAAAAATTATATGAAGTTCTATTGAGGAGTACTTGTCCTTTATGACCTATGAATTTCAAGTTATTAAAGCCAGCAAATTATCCTGTAAGACCTAATGTTCCATTGACCTAATTAATTATTCTTTATGTTTAGACTTTGAAGGACAAGTACTTCTCCAGATTTAGAATTAAATTATAAAAGCTCACTTAAATGTTGAGGTCAGCTATTATCGATGCTATCCAAATGAAATCAGCTTTGATATTAATACAGGGATCATACAGCCTCCAACAAAAATAAAGTAAATCATATAGAAATACTCCAGTAATTTTATAGTTTTATGGTATGAAAGTTTGTAAAGTGGAATAAAATTTTATCTTGTAAAGAATTGATAAATGTACCTGAAATGATCCTGCTTAATTTACAGCACAGAGTGGCGAAGTGAAGATTGTGCAAGAGTAGTGCTTAACAAACTAGAAAAGAAAGGTTACAAGGTAGTGTCTATGACTGGGGTTGGACAAACATGTATATGGACTTTAAACAAACCTGAGGAGAGTACAAGTTAACATACATGTATATTTAGTTTTAAAGAAAAGATGTCGGTGAAATTGAATAAACATTTGATATTGGGTTATATATACATGTCAATGTGAATGTTTTGATATTATGGTATAATTTTAAAGACTATATGCATCATTTAATAATGTGATGTGATTTTTTGTTTGCTCTATGTTGTTACACTGGTGTATCATCTGTCAAGAAATATTTATAACTAATAACCAGTGGGTGGATTCCAAAGAGTAAGAATTAAGATAATATTTGACCTGCACATGGCACAACTATACTGAAATTTTCAGTGTCCGTACAGAAAATATTTGACACAACAGTTTAAAAGTGATTGTTTTGGAAATGTCATTAGGTCAATAGATACAAAATGTATATCAGTCTTTGAAGTTGAGTTATATTAGCAAGAGGTCAACCAATACAGCATCTGTACAGTAATAAAAAACCCACAACATGGGATGAATTAATTATAATTAAGATAACTAGTTGTAGATATAATTGTTACAATCCAGTATTTCTTATGTGATAGTTATTCCTTATCAATAAACTAACATTCCAGTTCAATAAAATTCAACTGATTGGTAAGGAAAGGTCAATCATTGTTTGGTTGTTGGTTCAGTGTGTATCTGCTTTCCTCCTCCAAAAAAACCTGTCCCATAATGTAGCAAAGAGTGTTAAAAGCGGCATTAAAGCTGACAATCAATTAATCAATTAATTGTTGTTTACAATGTAATGAATAGAATGTCATTAGTTTACATTCTTATTGTTAAACTGAGCACCTACAGGGAAGCAAACTTGGATATGACACCGTTTCTGTATGGTTTCTTTTTTAAAAGCCTACCTTAATGGCATGAACAGAATGGCCAACATGAGACACTTTTGGTACATCATTCATTATAAATGGAAAAAAAATTCATCCTGAAAATACTGAATCATAGAAATGGAAATTTGGCTTCAATACTACTGATAATTATGTTTCAAATGTTGCTGCCATGTGACAAAGTTGCAATTGATAGTACAAAAAAGCAAGGGAAAAAACAAATTTAGTTTAAGACTTTTATGACTATCTCTCTAATATACATGTATTTACCATTTTTTAGTACATGTATTCCTTTGTGTATTGAACAATGTTGAAGGTTTTCTGTAAGACTCTTTTCTTGTGAGTTTCATGCTTATATGTTTTCTCTGCTCATTGCACTGATGTATGCTTATATAATTGTATGATAAGTATTTTTAGGTTTGTATGATTTTTTGTCACATATACTGTTGATTCATTTTTTTTTGTTTTCCAATTTTCGTGGGTTTTGTGGCTACAGGTGAATCACAAAATCAAATGTTCAACGAATTACAAATTTTCTATATGATTTGTATGCAGAGATTGGTAAAACCACGAAATCAAACATCCACAAAAATGCAATTTTTTTTGTCAATCCATGAAAATTAATACCCACGAAATTAAATGAACAACAGCAGTGGATCTATGTGATCTGATGAATGCAATTATTTACAGAATAAAATTTCTTAGTATTTGTACGTAAACTTTAAACATTTGCTTTGATTAAAATGATACTGTGAGGGAATGCATAGAAATTTAATGTTGTAAAAGGATGATTTTCCCCCAATATTTATAATGTTTATTGCTGAAATCCTTGTACTGATGAAGAATACATGTTGGTAATTGCTACCAGTATACAATTTTATTTGTTATTTGAGAAATATTTTAAGATTTACAGTCATAATATGCTTTAGTGTTGGGACTTTTTTTTCAATATCATTCCAATAAGAATTTTACTATTTTTCAATTGTGTATGCTACATTTATTGAATAATTGAAATGTTAGAGCTTATAAGACTGATCCAAATAAATGATATTCATATATATATAGCACTCAAGCAGTTTTTGTTCTGCTTTTATATGGTTTTAATTTTTACATATAATTATAATGTTTTATAATTTATTCTGTATTTACAACAAGTTGTGCTTTTGTATGAAATAGTAGGTTATTTTTTTTTCTATATGTTATTTATGATATTATTATATAATTAAAAGTAAATATGGTTTAACCTCAATTAAAAAAAAAAAAACAACAACAAATGGAGTCTGTAAATTAGATGAACTAAAATTATCACAGAGCATTTTGAGGAGAACAAACATGTGTAATTTTACTAGCTAAAAAAGAATACTGGTACATGATATCCATTCTGTTACCTGGCTTTTCATCAGTTATGCCCAATCAAAATAGTTGGAAGACCAAGAAGATCTGTGCCTTGGGGGAAAAGTCCTTAGTGTTTTAAATAATTCAAACATTATCTAAACAGTAAATTTATTCAAATGACTGTATCAATGATACTTCTTATCAACAGTATAACAGATATCCAACTGTGAACAGTTCTTACACAGTGCATATTAATAATACAAAAAGGAAACTAGAGGCTCCAAGAACCTGTGTCGCTCACCTGATATTTTTCGGTACAATTGATGCTTGAAATTATGCAACAATTATACTTTTACTTTAGATTCAGAGATATTAGCCACAAACAGCATTTTACCCCTATGTTCTAATGGTAGCTATGTCAGTCATGTTGGTTGGCAGGTAGGGTAATTCAACACATTTTTAAAAGTAAATACCTTAGTGATATTTGTGGCCAAGTTTGGTTGAATTTGTTTCATTAGTTTCAGTGAAGAAGATTTTTGTAAAAGATTACAAAAATTTACGAAAAATTGTTATAAAAAAATGACTTTTAAAGGACGAAAACTCCTTTAGGGGTCGATATACCATTTTGGTCATGTTGACTTGTTTGTAGACCTTACTTTGCAGAACATTATTGCTGCTTACAGTTTATCTCTATCAAAAATATGTATCAAGATAATATAAAAAAAAACTGCAAAATTTCATTAAAATTGCTTATTCAGGGTCAGCAACCCCAAAACGGATTAATTGATTCAACTGAAAATTTCAGGGCTGATACATCTAAACATGATGAACACTTTTATTCAGATGAGATTTACTCTAAATGCTTAACTTAGTTTCAGAAATATAAACCAAAAACTGTATTTTACTCCTATGTATTATTTTTAACCATGGCGGCCATGTTGGTTGACAGGCTGGTCGTCAGACACATTTTTATACGACCGCAAAATTCGGTCGTATATTGGCATCATGTCGTCGTCGTCGTTGTCATTGTCGCCCGAAGACGGATGGTTTCTGGATACTAACTTTAGTATAAGTATACAGAAATCAATAAAATTTTAACACAATGTTTATAACCACAAAAGGAAGCTTGGGATTGATTTTTGGGGTTATGGTCCCTAAGGTTTAGGAATTAGGGACCCAAAGGGCCCAAAAATTGCATTTATCTAGTGTCAGAACAATAAGTTGTGTATAAGTATTTCAATTGTTCTGAAATTGTACCACAATTTTTAATACCATAAGTAGAAGGTTGAGATATATTTTAAAGGTTATGGGGCAAACAGTCTAGGAATAAAGGGCCAAAAAGGGGCCAAAAACAAACATTTTTGTAGTTTCAAGTCAATAAATTGGAGTTATCTTTCTTTGGGCAAACAGTCTAGGAATAAAGGGCCAAAAAGGGGCCAAAAACAAACATTTTTGTAGTTTCAAGTCAATAAATTGGAGTTATCTTTCTTTGTCCAGAATAGTTGTTGAATCACCTAAAACCAATGCTTTATATAATCTTCTTTGAAAATTGGAGTTATCTTTCTTTGTCCAGAATAGAAGTTGAAGAATCAACTTAAATCAATGCTTTATACAATATACAATGCAATATTCACTTTATTACCAACTGGTAAATTAAAGCAATCTTTACCATTCAGTGATTACAAGCACTTTGATTACCATTCTAGGGTAATGCCCTTTACAAGTGGAAAAGTTGAAAAAAAAATTCAGTATCTGTTCTCTTAACTTTAGTTTGTCTCAACTAAATGTGATGAAATGTGTATATAATGCTTATAACCTCCAAACTCAGTTTAAGTTCAATTTTTGGCAGCTTCACTTTTACAGTTCTTGAGTTGTGTCCCTTTATAGCGTTATATGCTAGCGGGGGCATCATCTGTGTCCTTTTGGACACATTCCCCATTTATTTTTTTTAGAAGTTACTATTAATATTAATTTTAACCATGACTGTATGACATTTTATATTTTAATATTTTATGATGTATTTAAATGAATAGTTATTGTTGCAAACTCCATTAGAAATTTGAATTGAGATCATTTTTGGAATAAGGGAAAGGGGGAAGTGAAAATAAATTGGGGTGGGGGCCAATTTTTTTTTTCTCCTTTCAGATTTCAGAAAAGAAAATTTCTTCAAATATTTTTTCTTTGAGAGGATTAATATTCAACAGCATAGAAAATTGCTCAAAAGCAAAAAAAAATAAGTTCATTAGACCACATTCATTCTGTGTCAGAAACCTATTTCTGTGTCAACTATTTAATCACAATCCAAATTCAGAGCTGTATCCAACTTGAATGTTGTGTCCATACTTGCACCAACCGTTCAGGGTTCGACCTCTGCGGTGGTATAAAGCTGCGCCCTGTGGAGCATCTGGTTAAAACTGGATAACCAAATGATGATTGTACCAAGTGTGGTTAAATTTGGCTTAGTAGTTTCAGAAGAGAAGATTTTTGTAAAAGTTAACGGACACCTGATAAGAAAAGCTCACTATCAGATAGTTACAATATATATATATAAAGTTTATATTCAAAGTTATAATTGTAAAATTATAGAGAATTAATGTATTTAATGATAAACAATGTATAATGACAAATAATATATAAACTAACAAAATTATAAAAATACTACCTGAAGATACCCTGGTCTTAAGGTACTAACAAACAGGGATCTTAACTGAAATAGCTGTACCAGTGAAGAAATCTGTTAACAGCATGTGATATATTGTTGTTGAATAAAAAAAAAAAGAAAAAAAAAGAAAAGCTCACTTGGACCATTGGACCAGACGGGCTAAAAAGTGATATATTTTTTTCTTTCATTCTTCACTGGTTTAATAGTGAGAGACCAAGACCAGTTCTAGCGATAACATTTTCTGTGTTTGGATCATACAAGCTATACCCAAATTGGCCATATATGAATTCCAATACAATCTTAAATTTATTTATATGGAAGCTATGATTCATGTAACAAATTCTTACCCCCAAACACCTTATTAAACATGTTATATTTTATGATATTTACTTATTAACTAAAAATACATCATCGCTCTTAATTCTACTCTCAACTCAAATATAAAGAATCTCGAACCTTCAGCAGAGAAATCTATAGTGTCAAATTGAACACCAATATTCATGATTCAGTCTCAAATATAAAAAATAAGGAGATTTGGTATGCTTGCCAACGAGATATCTTTCCATGTAAGTTCAAATGAAGTAGTCAACTGTAGGGTCTTCAACATTAAGGAAAAAACCTACCTTATATTCAAAATTAAAGGCCCAAACATAAAAGATATTATATTAATTCAATTAAGAAAACTAAAGGTCTAATAAATAGTTTTTGAAAAAAAAAAAAAATAAGATTTGAACATGACAACCATTGAACTAAAGGTTCCTAATGTTAGACAGATACCTGTGGTGGGAATAAACATTTTTGTGAACAATCAACCCTCCCCTAAAATGGGACAGTTGTGTAACAACACATTATAACAGCAAAATCTAAAAATCAAGCAGTGCAAGAAACACTCAAGGTTTGAATTTTTGTCGCTCAAATTAAGTCATTTTTAGGAGATGAATGCAAATTCTTACACTATTAGTATTGTTTGCATTTGTGATGTTACTCGTGATATTTTACTGATTACTGGATAACATAAAAGCACATTTACCACGAACTATTATGATCTAAGGAGATTTTCAAAATTCTTAATCATTTGAACATAAATACATGTTGAGTTATTTTCACAACAATTTGCATTATCTACTAGCACCTCAAATGCTACGAGAGGAGGTTAAGATACACATTTATTTGCCAAGTTGGGATGTGCATGTAGTCAAACTCAACTTGTGATATTATTTACTAGTATGCTGTCTGCTGTCTGGGTGTCAGGACAGTTTGACTTTAAATTTCCCAATGAAACTTTAAGAGCCATTAACATAGTTTAATAATGACCAATTAGATAAAGAATCCATACCTTTATTTTGAGGCTACAGTTGCTTTATAAATTTATTTATTATGGCTGGTAAGCATAAGATCAAAGGTCAAATGCACACCAATTTGTGAATTGAACTTTGCACATTTAGGTTTCCAGATGACATCTTCTGAACCATATGTCCAATCTTGATTAAAACTAACCCTTGAAATAAAAATCCTATTTATTGAGGATCAGTAGGTCAAAGTTGATGGTCCCAGTAAGTATAATTAGACTAAAATGTTGGAAAAAATATCATTTCTTATTAATGTATTTTGAGTTTTCAATCAGATCTTTACCGTTCTTTAGCGGATTATGTGCCTTAGGTTGAAATAGCCCTCATTGATTTTCAAGACACTCAGTTAAAGGTCATGTCAATGAAGTAATTTTTGTACAAAACATTGCATTTTACAACTTTTATTGTAATCGAACAATAGAATGTCAGACATTTCAAAATAAAACTTAAGATGATTATTCACATCATGGTTGATCGTTATAGGCCAAAATATCAATACTTCGTGTAGCTCTCATTCACACGGACAACCGTCTCTTTACCTCTTCAGATCAGGCCTGCCACTAATCGACGAATGTGTTGCTGAGGTAATTGCAACAGTTCCTGGTGACGGGCATTGTTATTTCATGCAGCGTGTCAACTGGAGTGTCCTTTGGCACACTTTACGTCGAATAATGACCCATATATGCATTATATGGTTCAAATCCGGACCACTATTAGGCCAGGGAAGATAAACCGACATTCATTGGACCAATGAATCTTAATTAGTGAGTTCTGCACCATTGGATACGGGTCACTGTATATCTGTTCGTAAGCAAAGGTCTCCACAAGTGAAACTGCGAGCTACTGCTCACTGATGATACCCCCGCCGCAAGTGGATAATATTAATAGTGTAAAAATATGCAAGTGTTCGGTTAACAGGAAGTTGTCGAGTGATGAATCTGAAAACGCATCACACGGTATGGCTGACATATATAAATGTTGATACCAAATTACAGAAAGGGTGGATGTGTAGTTCCTGAGAAAAATGTGACGAAAGTTTCATGGGACGGACTGACTGACGGACGGACTGATGGACGGACGGACGGACTGACAGACAGAGGTAAAACAGTATACCCCCCCTTTTTTAAAGCGGGGGTATAAAAATGGTCTTCTCGCACGATAACCAGCTGCTATGAATCGATTTCGAACAGTTCTTGTTTAAAGTCTCCTGTATGACAACAACTCCTTCTTTAGGATTGTACTGTTTGCAAATGGTTTCTTTTTGGCATACATTTACTCTTATGCTTAGTTTTCCCTAGCTGATTTTTAAGAGGGTTTTCCTGATCTCGGTAGGTCTTTAACATCATTTGTTGCCTGATTTTTATTCACAAAACGACTTATAGTGGAATGGTGACGACCAACAATATGTGTAATTTGTCGCAGGACATACCGTCCTCTCTCATGCTGATAATCTGTCATCTTGCTGCATTTGAGAGTTGCGGAGGACCTATTACAGGGTCTTAATCACTTAACTTTACAAACTTAGTTATTTAAAGTGTTGAAAACAATGAGGATAAAAACACCTTTTTTATGGTTTACGGGTACAGTAGCTGCATGTGGGGATAAGAACTTATCGAGTCGTTATTTCTTGATTAAACTCAGGTGAGATTTAAACAATGTGTAACTAGTTCTATATCAATACATTATATGAATTTATATCACAAAACAATAGAGGGTGTTTTTTTAATTTGAATTTCAATTTGGTGTTGCAATACTTTTTTCCATGTGTTTATATGACTGGAAATAATACAAGGAAGATCCTCTACAAATGAAAGGAAGATCCTCTACAAATGAATGGACGATCCTCTACAAATGAAAGGAAGATCCTCTACAAATGAATGGAAGATCCTCTACAAATGAAAGGAAGATCCTCTACAAATGAAAGGAAGATCCTCTACAAATGAAAGGAAGATCCTCTACAAATGAAACGAAGATCTTCTACAAAAAAATGGAAGCTCCGCTACAAATGAAAGGAAGATCTTCTACAAAAAAATGGAAGCTCCGCTACAAATGAATGGAAATAATACAAAGAAGATCCTCTACAAAAAAATGGAAGCTCCGCTACAAATGAATTGAAATAATGCAAGGAAGATCCTCAACAAATGAATGGAAATAATGATGGAAGATCATCTACAAATGAGTGGAAATAACGAACGGAAGACCCTCTACAAATGAGTGGAAATATAATAAATGGAAGTTCCTCTACAAATTACTGGAAATAATGATGGAAGATCCTCTACAAATGACCAGAAATAATAGAGAACAATCCTCTACAGATGACTGGAAATAACGAACGGAAGACCCTCTACAAATGACTGGAAATAATACAAGGATGATCATCTATAAATGACTGGAAATAATACAAGGACGACACTCTACAGATGACTGGAAATAATACGAGGGAGATCCTCTACAAATGACCAGAAATAATAGAAGGACAATCCTCTACAGATGACTGGAAATAATACGGGGGAGATCCTCTACAAATGACCGGAAATAATACAAAGACGATCTTCTACAAATGACTGGAAATTATACAAGGGAGATCCCCTACAAATGACTAGAAATAGTACAAAGACGTTTCTCTACAAATGACTGGAAAATGAAGATACTCCATAGATGAAGGGAAATAATTCAAGGAAGATCCTCTTTTAATGACTGGAAATAATGCAAGGTAGGTCTATGTCCTCGAAAAAATAATGGAAACACTATCAACAAGATACTCTACAATGGAATAGGAATAATCTGCCAGGAAGATCCCCTACAAACGACTGGAAATATTACAAGGAAGATCCGCTACAAAGGATTGCAAATAAACAGGAACATCATCTACAAATGACTGAAAATAACGCAAGGAATGTTCTCTACACATACTGAAATAATACAAGGACGATCCTAAACACATGCTTGGAGTTTATCCTCCACAAAAGAAAGAATCTTCAATGCATTATTTTTTTTTTACAAAATACGGTTTAAACGGTCAAAGTAGATTTTGAGAAGGTGTTTACGATCCTAAGTCGAGCATATGAAAGACACGTTTTTTTAACAATCTTTTATTCTTATTTGCTATAGTTTAAACTTGAATTTTCTTTTAATTTTGTTTTTGATTGAAGTCCCAAAAGATTGTTTTTTACTTTGATGTTCTATCAGCAATCTTATTCGACAAAAGACGATTCAAACTAAGCTGGGTATGTTTAATCTTTGATCAATGTAATGGTTGAATGTTATTGATGGGAGTGATTTGCATTTTAAAGAACTTTAAACTGACAAATCAAATTTTATAATGTGTTTATTGGCAAAGAACTACATGTATATTAACAATAGTAAATAAGTTCATGGTACATCAGCAAAATCGAGACAAGTACATAAAGTTGATATTTTGAATCCTTCGAGATCTATAAACATATAATATTATTAATAATAATTTGAAAAAAAAATAGAAAATCTTAATCTGAGGTAGTATGGATTGGGTAGATATTTTTATTACGTGAAAGTTAACTTATAAAATCATTCTATTAGTTGGAGCCAGGGGTTCCAGCAGGTGTACGCTCTTTGCAGTGGTTTATTTTTATAAAATATTATTTTTTCAATAAACAAATTTTCTTTAAGATAATTTTTTAAGGCTTTACTATTTACTTGTCCACATTGCATTTTTGTTTTGTATATATAGTATTTAGTTAATAGTATGATGAGATTTCTTATGTAGTTTTTTTCTGTTTTTTCTAATATCCCAAATAAGACAATATCTAAATTAAGTGGTAGTTCAATTTGGACTTTTGAATATATCCATTTATTAAGTTCTTCCCAAACATCAAAAACTTTTGGACATGTCCAGAAAATGTGTTCAATAGTTTCTATTGAGTCCGAACAGAAAGTGCATTTATTGTTTTGTGAGACTTTAATTTTGTAGAGTAATTCATTAGTTCCCAAAATTCTGTGATTAATCCTGTATTGGAACCACTGTAATTTTGAGTTTTTAGTAATGTAAAACGGAAGTCTGTATATTTTATTCCAAATAATATTATGTCTATTTAAGATTAAGGAACACTTTTCCTGTGATGTGATATTTGTTATTTTTTCATTTAAAACATTGTACATGTCTTTTGATCCTTTTGTAGATTTCATAAAAATAGAAATAGTAGTTGGTATAATTGGCCCGTAAGGCTTGATAAGCTGATTACTTTTAATATTAAGACTTTTCATATAGAAATAAACAGCTGACATTACTCCTTGAAATATAAGAAAGTTGGTATCAATATCATATGTTCTTTCAAATTCCTGCCAATTCATTAAATGTCCATCATTATCAATTAAATCATTTATTAGCCAGACGCCCTTTTCAGTCCATTTTTTATACAGAGGGATTTGATTCCCAATTTTAATTTCTTTATTATTCCAAAGATTAGATGTGATAAAATCGTATTCGTTCTTAATAGCTATTTTGGTTTGTAGTTCAGTCCAAGCATTAAAAACCTCCTGCCAAAAGGATTTCTTACTTGTGTTCTTGGACCTACCAAGAATAATTCATTTAATTCAATTTTTTCAGTACAAGTTAGTAACTTACAATAATTATTAGTTTGTTTGATTATTCTTCTTATCCAAGTTAGTTTTAATCCTTTGATGTATTGTTTTAGATTTAACATGTTTAGTCCACCCAGTTCATATATTTGAGCAATTGTTTCTCTTTTAATTTTGTCTGGTTTACCATCCCAAATAAAATCAAATAATTTTTTTATGAACTGATTTAGTAATCCATTATTAAGATTTGGTAAAGTTAGAAATAGGTGATTGAGCTTTGAAATTATAAGACTTTTAATTATAGTATTTTTTTCCAATTGGGGATAAGTATTTGTTAGACCAGCTTTTCATTGTTCTTTCTATCTCTTTAAATTTGGGTTCAAAATTTAGTGTTTCCATTTCTTTTAAGTCTACTGAATATTTAATACCCAAGAGCGTAAATCTGTTGGAACCCCACTCCAATCCTCACTTTACACACATTGTATCTTGGCTATATTTCTTTTTCCCAATCCAGACTACCTTTGTTTTCTCTAAATTCATCTTGAGACCAGACCATTCAGCATATAGTTCTAAAACACAAAGAGATGCATCTAAGGACTCTGGTGAACCATCTAAAATAAGTGTGGTGTCATCAGCATATTGTGATATCAAAAATTCTGAGTCTTCAATAGTAATACCTTTTATATTTTCGTTTTTTCTAAGTAATATTCCTAAAATTTCTGCACATAACAAGAAAATGTAAGGGGATAAAGGATCCCCTTGTCTGCAACCTCTTTCAATTGAATTGTAAAAAAATCTGATTGAAAATTATTCTGCGTTATTGCTGATTTGGTATTTGTAAAAAAAAGTTTTAACCCAATGTTTTATGGAATATCCAAAGTTGAAAAAATCAAGAACTTGTTCTATGAAAATCCAGGATATTGTATCAAAAGCTTTTTCAAAGTCAATGAGGATGAGAATGCCTGGGATATCATTTTCTTCAGTGTAGTGTAGTAAATCGTATATTAGTCTGGTGTTTTCAACAATAAATCTACCAGGTATAAATCCTGTCTGGTCATTATTAATTAAGATTGTTAAAACTGACTTTATCCTTTCTGCAATACAACTTGATGCTAATTTATAAATATTATTTAATAGACTAATTGGCCGCTAATTCTTCATGTATTGTTTTGGTTTGTCACCTTTTGGTATGCAAGTTATAATACCTTGATTTTGGGTAATAGACATTTCCCCTTGATTATAGCCATATTTAATTGATCTATGTATGAATTTACCTATATCAATCCAAAAAAATTTTAGGAATTCATTTGTGTATCCATCCGATCCAGGGCTTTTCTCATTTTTCATTCTTTTAATTGCATCAGTCAATTCTATAAATGATATTTCCCCTTCTGACGACTCTTTCATATTTTCAGATAATTTTGGTATATCTTTATGGGGTAAAGCATTGCTCAGATTAATAGATTTTATTGTCTCATTTTTGGAATATAGATTTTTGTAATAATTTTTAGTTTCGTTTAGAATTCGTTTTTGGTTTTCAATTATATTTCCTGATTTATCAATTAATTTAGGAATTGTTTTATTTACATAATTTTTTGTCTCTAAATTTATGAAATATTTTGAAGGTTTCTCTCCTTCTTCTACCCACTGTGTTTTTGACCTTATGTATTGACCCCTCATTTTATTTTGTCTGAGAATTCTAAGATCTGTTTTTTTTTTCTATCTGTTCCAAAATTTCATCTGTTTGGGTTATTTCTTCCAACTTGTTTATATCTTCAGATAACAAATGTTCTTATTTATTTGTTTCTTTCTTTTTAAATGAAGCATATGCTATTGTTTTCCACCTTATTTCAGTTAACAATGTTTCTAAAAATAATTGATCACTAATTGTGAACTCAATTTCACTAGAGTCTATTAAGTTTAGGTTTTCTCGATTATATACAAGAGAAGCATATTGCTCTTTAGTTTTATTTATTACCTCTTTAACAATATGGACATAATTTGGAGCATATAGAAGAGAGTTGTTAAATTTCCATAAACCCCTCCCAATTCTGAAGTTATTAAGTTTTATTTGTAAAAAAAATAGGTGAGTGATCTGATCTATAACTATTTTGTATCTTTAAGTCATGTACATTTGGATAAAAGCTCTGTGAAACTAAAAAAAAATCTAGTCTGGCCTGTTTTATAGGGTTTGGTTTCCTCCAAGTATATCTTTTACTTTCTGGATATAGTTCTCTAAAGGGATCAGTTAAGTTGTAAATTTCCTTTATATCTAAAACTTTTTCCTTGGCTTTTGGATTATTTATATTTAAGTAATTACATGTAAAAGTATCAAGGTCTTGATTTTGCACTAAGTTATAATCTCCTGTCACTATGACGGTATGATTATCAAATTCTTCAATTATTTCACTAACTTTATCATAAAAATCAGGGCTGTCACTGTTTGGACCATATTAATGTAATTAAAGTAATATTGCTATCTTCAATTTTAATATTCAATCTTAATAGATTACCATTTTGATCTTTTTTACTTTGTAAAATCTTATATTCAAAATTATTATTAAATAAAATGGCCACTCCTCTTTGATTTGAAGAAAAGGAACTAAAGACACATTCTCCACCCAATTGATTCTTAACAAATTGTTCATCTTTTTCAGAAAAGTGTGTATCTTGAAGATAATACATGCTACAATCTTTTGCTCTTAGATAGTCTAAAACATCTCTTCGCTTTTCAATTGAATTAAGTCCTTGGCAGTTGTATGAGACAATCTGAATAAGATTATTTTTCATTTAGAGTATAAATGACACAAATAGTTTGAAACATAATTTATATATAAAATGACAGAAAAAGTCCCACACGACTGGCAATAAGTAAAGAAAAGTTAACATAATGTGTATTATGTAGTAATGGTCTGGTCTCTGATTCAAACATGATGTTAATAGTAATACTTCTGCTATGATTTCTATATCTTCATGTATATTTGCCAATGAAATAATAAACAAAATAAAAAAAACATTGTAAAGAAAAGAAATAAAAAAAAAAATTGAGTAAAAAATAAAGGAAAATAATAAATAAGAGCAAGTTAAAATTACAAGATGTATACCTGCAAATGGTATAGTCACCCAACTTACTGAAATTACAATTTATAGTCTTCTGTGGGGGGGGGGGGGTATTTGTTATACTTTGATCAAAGGTTAATGATCATTCATTGAGTTGAAAATATAACTTGATTTATGAATAAATCAGCTGTACTCATCACATCATTCTTTTGCAGTTTTAATTAGTTAATATTTTTTAAATATACTGAGTACAGCTCTTGTTTCAAACTAAAAAAAAAAAAATACAAATGCAATGAATATCTTTTGAGTTATTTCCCTTTGATTGTGAAAAGTAGATTTGTGTTAAATCTTGAAATTATTTTTGTCTTTACTTTTCCTAAATTGTCACCTAAGAATGTTTTAGCTAAAGTTTTTTTTCTTTATTTTCAAGTTTCACTGTCAAGGTTTCATTGCATGTTTATGAACATCTTTGGTATAAATATTATCCATTAAGAAGTCTATACTATAGTTCCTGAACATTAGTCCTAAAAGTGGAATATGTAAATGCAAACAATATATGCAACAACAAATTAACACCTACTACCTGTGTTTAAGGAGCAATGTAATGAGATATTGCAATGTTTACCAAAGCTTCCTATTCAAAATATGAAGTCATAGCTTATTGGACAATCATGACAATGTAAACTTTATGCTAATTCTGATCTCATCTACATTTATCCATGTGTACAGAAAAAGAAAGGCCTGCTTTAAATTTCAATATGATGAAATTAGTTATCACTGTTAATTAAGAAGCTACTTAAATTATTAAGTCTAGGTTATATGATTATGATAACATTGTTTTGTAGTAACATTAAAAATTGTGATTAATAATAATATATATTATTTCTGTTTTTACACATGTGTGTGTCTGAGTGTTTCCACATAGAATGAAATTTAAAACAGTGTAGCTGTGGCCATTGATTGACACATTAAAATCATCCATTGACTGGGACAATTTACGTGAACGTTTGTCTGTAACGACCACTGTTCACGACGTACCTACGATAGACATTTAAACTGTGGGGTCACCAAAGGTTTCTTAACGCCTTTAATTATAAAATAATTCGAAAAATTAATCAGGAATAACCTTTGTGTTTTGATTTATATAATTGATATAAATCAAAATGTCGTGTTATTTCTGATTAATTTTTCGAATTACCTTATTTAGGTGTTGAGAACCTTTGGTGACCCCATAGTTTAAGTGTCTTTAAAAAGTACATAGTGAGCATTGGTCGTTACATACAAACGTTCACCTAAATTGTCCCAGTCAATGGATGATTTTAATGTGTCAATCAATGGCCACAGCTACACTGTTTTGAATTTCATTCTATTATGTACATGTATCATATTTTATTATATGTAGCCGTCATTTTGAACCAATTAATTTTCATTACTAGGATACATGTAGGTAAGTCATGGTTATATAGCGAGAGTTCTTGTACATCATTACATGTGTACATAAGTAAATCTATTTTCTATGGAACCTATATATATCAGATAAATCAATATGAAATTAATTCGCCATCTCAGAATCTAACGCAATGTGAGTAAAAACGTACACCAAATTATTTTGATTGGTTTATGAATAATATAATGTAGCTTAATTGGCTTAAAGTTTTGTTAGTACATGTACATCTAAATTTCAAGAATAATCATTTTCAATTGATAATTGGCCTATAGCTTCTGAAACGGTGAATTGTCAAGTTTGATAACAACATGCTAAACATGCTAAAGGCATATATTTTGGTTTAAATACAAAGCAAAAGCAGGAAATTTGCAAATCAAAAAAAGCTAATACAATGCAACTATTTTCTCAAGCAAAAAAAAAAAAAAAAAAATCAAAGCAAAAACACAACATAAATAGCAAAAGATAAGCACACAACATAAAAAAAAAGATAAGCACACAACAACAAAAGATAGAATAAGAAAATGCAAAAACATCAAACAAGCGCACTTTTCACTTACTGTTCTTTTTTTTTAAACCTGAAATATATATAATAAGTACATAGTTTAAGAAACATGGATATATATATATATATACATGTATATATTCATTTATAGATCTAAATAGCTGGCGGGAAAAACATGAAACATTTAAATAAATAACAAGCATGCTTGTCAAGAGAAGAAATTATATACATTGTATACGCTTGTTATTTAAGCAACAGAGAGCCTCCCTCCTAAGAAACCAATTATCTTTTGAGTTTGTACGTGTTTGTAGGAGAATACGGGTTCCGACAACCTTGATTCTTGTTTGCAGATGTTCCTCATTCCTAATTTTGTAAGCCAGCTTTGCAAGCTCATGCCTAGATTCTTTCATGACTGGGGGTAAATCATCAACAATGCGCATGTGTTTGTTTGACAAGTTATAACCTTTAAATAGGGCGTACTGCTTGTCTCCATGATGGATAAAGCGGACAATTATAGGGGCAGGCCTTCTAATCTGGTCTGATGTTTGCCTAGATGGAATACGATGAGCATTGACGATAGGGAAGCTTTCGGCCTTTTCTTTATCTATTTTTAGATCTTGAATGAAAAATGTATTAAGAACCGCATGTATATCTTCATTATCACTTTCTGGCACCCCATAAACAAGGGCGTTGTATTTTCTCTCATGTTTTTCTAACAAAACCTGTTGTTCATGCAGAATAGAAATTTTTTTTTCTAGACTTGTTCTAAAAATATTCAACTTCTTATCTGCTACCCTGTTAATTTCTAGTTCAATGTTGCCTACACCTTTTTCTAGCTCAAGATGGTCCTCCCGTAACTTTTGAACCTCAAGTTTTGTGTTTATAACATCAGTTTTAACCTCATCTACCTCAGATTTTTTTTTCTGTTGCTATGCGTGTGAAGCGGTCCTCTATATTGTCTAGCTTGTTGGATAATATTCATACTTTTCCGTCTATACTAATAATAAGCTGCTTCAGTTCAGAAATAGACTCAACGGTAGCCATAGTCATAAAAAGAAAGTAGTTTTCAGTTATATAGGCGATAGGAGTCTCGTACCTTGTTACTTGTAAAAGTTCAAAAATCCCCTCTCAATAACATCTCATGCACAAACTTTGAATTAACTTTGAATTAAATCATCTTCTGGTCATTACGTGTGCATCAACGGTACACAGTTTTGTTGTAAATTACATGTAAACTGGGTGAAACTATACTTTTTTTACTCGTCAATTTTTTCCATGGGCAGCGCCATTACCATAAACTGACAAATCATGCTGTTACAACAACTCGCAGAAAATTTTAAAAATTTAACGTACTAGATCATACCATGTGAGCATGATGCATTTTGGGAACATTTAGTTCTATTAAGATTTCAATGGTTTTATTCTCTTTTCATTCATAAAGTATTTAGAAATACAAAATTAATGTACTTGTGTTGTTTGTATTCTAAGAAAAGAGGGGCGAAAAGTACCAGAGAGACAGTCAAAGTCAAAAATAGAAAATAAACCGACAACGCCATGACTAAAAATGAAAAAGTCAAACAGACAAATAATAGTACACTTTACACAACAACATAAAAACAAAAGACTAAAGAAGCTGCGCGTCGTATCATGCTAATAAGCAAATCTAGTCCTAAAGTTGAAATTTTATCGACATTTCGATTTCTTTTGTTTGTTATTGACAATCCTTGGAAATGTTAATGCACATTTACTCTTTATTTGGATTAATTATGTCCAGGTTTGAACTTTTTTTTACCAGAGACATATAATATATGTATTATATATCTCTGTTTTACGAACCCCACCAAAAAACTAGAGGCATAACCGAGCCATCTTGTTTTTTTTTTTTGTACGTATGAACAAATAGTAATCATACGTCTGTTACATCTTGCGTCAGTATTGAAGACAATGATCTTCCGACTTGAGACTGTGAATGATCGAAGTTTAGATATGATCCATTAGGCCATGTAATGAAAGGGTACCCCAACATCGTTCAATATCGAGAGGTTACAAACTTTTTGAAAATGACCAAAATGTCGTCAATAGGACATGAGAAAGAGCGTATTCAGGTCATTCAGAGTGTTTATTTCGTCCTATTAAAAAAATGGTGTACACAGGTGAAATCTGACGAAAGGTCACTTGGAAACTGTTATATTCAATATACTGGATTTCTTGATTGAAGACATATTTGTTACATTTGGAGGACGTGTTTTTTTAACAAACTATCGGCATTCCCATGGAAAGTAATTGTGCCGCTCTTCTTGCCGACTTGTTCCTTCATCATTATGAGGCTGACTTCATACAGGAACTTTTTATTATGTTACTTCCCCAGGTTATACTAAGGCTACTTCTAAAAACTAAAAGTTCCTACTATCTATTTGCTTCCTCAATAGTACAAAACCGTTAAAAAATATTTTTATCTCGGCTTCTAGTATGAATTCCACGATCTTTTTGAGCTGTTCCATTGTTTCTATTAAAGTACTTGTAATCATCATTGTAATAGAAACCATATGAAAATAATGAAATTCAGTTCCTAATTTGGATTGTCAAAAACTCTACTACACAATCTTATTAAACATGAGGTCTCTTATTTGATTAAATAGTTCTTGGAAAAGTCAGGATGCATATTTATCTGCAACTTCTATAAGGTTTTTTTTTGTAATGGAAAAAAATATGCTATTCCTACTGGAACTGTGATAAAATAAACACCATCTATATATATAAATTTATAAACATATCGGCAATACTATGTATCGACAAATTGAAGGTATTCTTATGAGCACAGGCAGCAATAATTGTCTTTTTCAATATTTGTATATCTATGATTTATACGGGAAGCTCTATACAAGTATTTATGACAAAAGAATCGTTTTGTCTTCCCAAAATGTTAATTTCCCCTGTTTGGACGGGGATGTTCCTTTTGTCCCTTATTAATGTGTGCATATTTCATATCGTGTTTGCTATGCCGGTTTTTTAGTGTTTGATTAACGTAATTTATGTAAAAGTGATAAATTATTAAGGCAGGGATTTCGGTGCCGAACAATTTCAGGATCGAGCGCTCACCTATATGTTAATTCCCCAAATTTTTATGCGCCTGTTCCAAGTCAAGTGCTTGCCGTTCGGTCATGCATGTCATTTATACATTTGTTTTTTATACTGATGTGTTTAACTTAGGCTGTTTTATTTTTCGTTTGAATATTTTCATTTTTTTTCTATCGAGGTATTTTATAGCTGAATATACGGCTTGTTGAAGTCCATACGGTTGATTATAATTCCTTACATCCACTTATTTGGAACTCTGATGGATAATTCACAAATTGGCAATCATACCACATATCCTTATTTTAATACAAAAGTTTACAAAATACAACTGATTTTGTACTGTGCTATTCACCTTTTTGCACAATAAACCTACACGGTATGTATAGTGCCCGTCTAGGATTGTGGTTTTTCGAGTGATTTGATCGGGCTTTTTCGAGTGTGACCACTTTTTTTTCAAGTGAATATGATCAAAAATGTAAACAAACAGACTTCTTTTCTAACAAGATGTGATATAGAAGCTTGAGTTTGATATACAAGGTTAAATGTTAGCATTTGAGATATAAAGATAGTATCATTCTGACATTACTTTTCGTTTAAAAAGTTAAATTTAGCCTTAAAATGCTTTTATTCCAAAATACCGAATAAAGCCATTTTCTTACACATACCAATGCAAATGTCGACGGAAATGCATACATGGAATCTATATACCCTTAGATATACAGACACTTTACAAAAAGCTATTGTTATTGCATTGAAAACGAAATTTTGAGACTAAATACAGTTTTGTATGTCCGGGTTTTTTCGAGAGAAGTCCGGGCTTTTTCGAGTGTGTCCTTTTTAGCTCACCTGGCCCGAAGGGCCAAGTGAGCTTTTCCCATCACTTTGCGTCCGGCGTCCGTCGTCGTCCGTCGTCGTCGTTAACTTTTACAAAAATCTTCTCCTCTGAAACTACTGGGCCAAATTAAACTAAACTTGGCCACTATCCTCATTGGGGTATCTAGTTTAAAAAATGTGTCCGGTGACCCGGCCAACCAACCAAGATGGCCGCCATGGCTAAAAATAGAACATATGGGGTAAAATGCAGTTTTTGGCTTATAACTCAAAAAGCAAAGCATTTAGAGCAAATCTGACAGGGTAAAATTGTTTATCAGGTCAAGATCTATCTGCCCTGAAATTTTCAGATGAATCGGACAACCCGTTGTTGGGTTGCTGCCCCTGAATTGGTAATTTTAAGGAAATTTTGCTGTTTTTGGTTATTATCTTGAATATTATTATAGATAGAGATAAACTGTAAACAGCAATAATGTTCAGCTAAGTAAGATTTACAAAAAAGTCAAGTGACCGAAATGGTCAGTTGACCCCTTTAGGAGTTATTGCCCTTTTTAGTCCATTTTTAACCATTTTTCGTAAATCTTAGTAATCTTTTACAAAAATCTTCTCCTCTGAAACTTTTGGGCCAAATTAATCCAAACTTGGTCACAATCATCATTGGGGTATCTAGTTTAAAAAATGTGTCCGGTGACCTGGCCATCGAACCAAGATGGCCGCCACGGCTAAAAATAGAACATAGGGGTAAATTGAAGATTTTGGCTTATAACTCTGAAACCAAGGCATTTAGAGCAAATCTTACATGGGGTAATATTGTTTATTAAGTGAAGATCTATCTGCCCTGAAATTTTCAGACAAATCAAACAACTGGTTGTTGGATTGCTGCCCCTGAATTGGCAATTTTAAGGAAATTTTGCCGTTTTTTGGTTATTATCTTGAATATTATTATAGATAGAGATAAACTGAAAACAACAATAATGTTTAGCAAAGTAAGATCTACAAATAAGTCAACATGACCGAAATTGTCAGATGACCCCTTAAGGAGTTATTGCACTTTAGAGTCAATTTTTAACAATTTTTCGTAAATTTTTGTTATCGTTTACAAAAATCTTCTCCTCTGAAACTAGTATGACAAATTTAACCAATATTGTTCACAATCATCATAAGGGTATTTAGTTTAAAAAATGTGTCCGATGACCCAGCGAACCAACCAAGATATACGCCATTGCTAACAAAAGAACATAGGGGTAAACTAAAGATTTTGGCTTATAACTCTGAAACCAAAGAATTTAGAGCAAATCTGACATGGGGTTATATTGTTTATCAGGTCAAGATTTATCTGCCCTAAAATTTTCGGATGAATTGGACAACAATTGTTGTTGGGTTGCTGCTGCCGAAATTAATCAACAACACAAAATCTAAAACTTAATAAATATTGTTCAAAATATCAATTATCTATTAAAAGATGTTTTTGGTCATTGAAAAAATAAAGTTCTTCATTTTATCAAGGATTTGTACAGTTAGTTTAACTATAAAAATCCTTGATAATGATTTTATATTTTCTTAGAAGTTTAGGAAAATATTTTTTCAATGTACAGTAATTGTGTCCCTTGTTCTCATTTCCTGGGATAAATCTAATATAAAGTATTGGTATTGAATTAATATTTAGGAAATATTTGAACCATACCATTTACTTTACAAGAATGAAGACTATATATTTTCAGTGTAATGAGTTTTAGTTAATTATACTTTGTTGTTTAAAAGTTTCTTTGTGGTAATAAGATAAAGCAAAAAGAAACTCTTCAATGAAAAGTTAGAATATTCCTTTCCTTTTGCAGTCTGTAGGTGAGTTTGCATAAGTTTAAAAATATAATGGGGACTCACAAACTGCTTAGTATTTTAGATATAATATCATATATAGATAAATAGGATTAATATAATTAAATGAAGAATCTGATTAGCTAGCATTCTAAATTTAGTATGTAAAATTAAAGTATAAAATAAAAATGACATCATGAAAGTCATGAAAGGGAAGAATACATTACAGATAAAGGACAGCAAATAATATTAACCTGATTGAAATAGCTTAGTTATTATTTATTTCACTGTGTTGTGCAGTTGAAAATAAGGTAGCATACAATTAAATGTATCTAATTTGCAAACACTTGTAAATTTAGCATTTTTTTGCATGTTCCCAACAATGTCAATGTTGAATGTTGTTGTGGAGAAAACATTCTTGTAAAAGAGAAGGATGAAGTTAAAACAAGTTTTTAATGGATCAGGATATATATATTTAAATGTTTGATGAATAATCATTATAATTGCATTTAAATTAATAAGATATTTGAAGCATTTGTGTTCTGTTGTAACTTGTGAACTGATATAGTTGATTTGTAGTTCTACAAATTAAAATTGAAAGACTTTCTCACTATTATTTTTATGATTTCTAATAATATCTGACTATGTAAAAATAGGATCTATTAGTCATGTTAGTGATAGATCAATGAAATTATGTACAAAATGGATTGCTATCAGGTCATATAAGTTTCATGACTAAGATATAAGGCCCTGCCCCTTTGGTCATGGTCATGGTCCAGTGATTTTGTATGAAGTAGCAATTTTTATGGCCCAGCAACAAAGTTGTCGGGGCCATATATTTTTATCCTTGTCCGTCATTCCATCATTTTGCAACATACCTTTCATACATACTTTTTATCGTAACACCTTCAGAATTTGGGCTGATATTTGGTATATGAGTTAACCATCATGAGTTACAGATCAAATTACGGTTGGTTCTACTTCGCTATTTTGTTGCAGAAATTAAGGCCTTTGGACTTTGATAAATTGTTTAAAATTAGTTATACAGACTTCTAAATGCCTTATGATATTGGGCTGATTTTTGGTATGTAAGTTAATCATGATGAGTTACAGATCAAATTTTAGCTTTTGTTTCACTCCAGTTATGTTTGTCAAAATAACAGGCTTTTGACTTCAATAAATTTTTGAAAGTCACAGTTATACAGACTTTTTTTCTAAACGCCTGTAGATATTAGGCTGATTTTTGGTATAATCAGTTACTACAGCTCAAGTTTAAGTTCCGCTCTGCTGATTTTTTGCCTAAATTAAGGGTTAAAGACTTTGAAAATTGTTGAAAATCAGTCATACAGACTTTTTTCTATCACCTTCAGATATTGGGCTGACTTTTATATGACCACAAAAATTGAAAATTTTTTGGTTGGATATTGATATCACGTTGGCGTCGTCGTCTGCGTTGTTGTCTTCGGGTTTCGCACTATAACTTTAGTGTAAGTAAATAGAAATCTATGAAATTTAAACACAAGGTTTATATCCACATAAAGGGTGGTTTGGGATTGATTTTGTGAGTTTTGGTCCCAACTTTGGTCCCAACATTTTAGGAATTAGGGGCCAAAAAGGGTCCAAATAAGCATTTTCTTGGTTTTCGCACTATAACTTCAGTTTAAGTAAATAGAAATCTATGAAATTTAAACACAAGGTTTATGACCACAAAAGAAAGGTTGGGATTGATTTTGGGAGTTTTGGTCCCAACAGTTTAGGAATAAGGGGCCAAAAAGGGCCCCAAATAAGCATTTTTCTTGGTTTTCGCACCATAACTTTAGTATAAGTTAATAAAAATTTATGAAATTTAAACACAAGGTTTATGACCATAAAAGGAAGGTTGGGATTGATTTTGGGAGTTTTGGTCCAAACAGTTTAGGAAAAAGGGGCCCTAAGGGTCCATAATTAAACTTTGTTTGATTTCATCAAAAATTGAATAATTGTGGTTCTTTGATATGACGAATCTACCTGTGTATGTAGATTCTTAATTTTTGGTCCAGTTTTCAAATTGATCTACATTAAGGTCCAAAGGGTCCAAAATTAAACTTAGTTTGATTTTAACAAAAATTGAATCCTTGGGGTTCTTTTATGCTGAATCTAAAAATGTACTTAAGGTGGCTCGGGACTATTCGACTGCGCATAGTTTCACGCATGAATTACAAAAGTATTTGTTGTAAATAATAGATATAATTTTTTTAAATATTTTGATTGATTAGAAATGTTAAATCATTGTAGTTATGTGACTTATAGAATATTTTCGTTATTATTCGTATTTGTAAAAGGGTCAAAATGACATTTCACCCATTTTGACCATTTTCCCGCCAAAATTTGGATTTTAAGGCAAAATATTTTTTTTTCCTTATCGGTGACCTATGTTTTATTTGCGCATTCTTTTTTTTGAAGCTATATTTCAGCTTTTTATATTACAGTTTTGGACCAATTGTCATAGAACGTTTTTTTTATATTCCGATAAAAATATGTCAACACCTCTATTTTCCCTATCATTTCATTGAAAAATGGTCCCTTTAACATACCTGTTTAAAAGTAAAATTTTAAGCTTAAATGGTCCGTGACCCCCTATTTTTTTTCGACCAATTTGATTCACTTTCTGTAAATAATAAAATAACAAAAAATACGGCACTTCTGATAGAAACTTCGAATAGTCCCGAGCCAACTTTAAATTTTTTATTATTGGTCCAGTTTTCAAGTTGGTCCAAATCGGGGTCCAAAACTAAACTCTGTTTGATTTCATCAAAAAGTGAATAATTGGGGTTCTTTGATATGCCAAATCTAACTGTGTATGTATATTCTTAATTTTTGGTCCCGTTTTCAAATTGGTCTACATTAAGGTTCAAAGGGTGCAAAATTAAACTAAGTTTGATTTTAACAAAAATTGAATTCTTGGGCTTCTTTGATATGCTGAATCTAAACATGTACTTAGATTTTTGATTACCGTATGGGCCCAGTTTTCAAGTTGGTCCAAATCAGGATCCAAAATTATTATATTAAGTATTGTGCAATAGCAAAAAATCTTCAATTGCACAGTATTGTGCAATAGCAAGAAATTTTCAATTGCACTGTATTGCGCAATAGCTAGAAATCTTCAATTGCACAGTATTGTGCAATAGCAACTATTTTCAATTGCACCGTATTGCGCAATAGCAAGAAATTTTCAATTGGAGCCATCTTTCTTTGTCTAGAATAAGTAGTTGAATCAACTTAAAACATTGTTTTATAAAATATACAATGTATATTCACTTTTACTACCAACTGATAAATTAAAAACAATCTTTACCATTCAGTGATAACAAGCACTTTTATTACATTTTGATATTTTATGATGTATTTAAATGAGTAGTTATTGTTGCAAAATCCATTAGAAATTTGAATTGAGATCAGTTTTGGAATAAGGGAAAGGGGGATGTGAAAAAAAAAATTGGGGGGGGGGGTTAAATTTTTCTCATTTCAGATTTCATAAATAAAAAGAAAATTTCTTCAAACATTTTTTTGAGAGGATTAATATTCAACAGCATAGTGAATTGCTCAAAGGCAAAAAAATTATTTTAAGTTCATTAGACCACATTCATTCTGTGTCAGAAACCTATGCTGTGTCAACTATTTAATCACAATCCAAATTTAGAGCTGAATCCAGCTTGAATGTTGTCTCCATACTTGCCCCAACCGTTCGGGTTCAACCTCTGCGGTCGTATAAAGCTGCGCCCTGCGGAGCATCAGGTTATTATGTAACTTGACCATCACGTGTAACAAATCAAGTTTTGTTAAGCTCTTCTAATTTTTTGCCGAAATTACAGGCTTTGGAATTTATAAATTGTTGAAAATCACAGTTATACCTACTTTTTTCTAAACGCCTTTAGATATTGGGCTGATTTTTAGTATGTTACTTAACCGTGATGAGTAACAGATCAAGTTAAAGTTTTGTTCCACTCCGCCATTTTTGATGAAAATTAAGGGTTAAAGATTTTGAAAATTGTTGAAAATCAGAGTTATACAGACTATTTTTCTACACGCCTTAAGATTGTGACCTCATTTTTAATATGTGAGACTACCATCATGTTTGAGTCCACATATGTTGTTGAAATTGCAGATTTTTCAACTTTTTAAGACAGGGCAATTCATGTAGTTCAGACATATCTAGTCAATTGTTTAGTTTTCTATGTAAGTCAGTTTGATAAGAACTACATTTACATGTGATAGATCAATGATATTTTGTATGAAGATGCAATACTATTATTACAATTTGATGACTATTTTGTCGCCCTGTCTCCTACACCATGGTCCAGTGACTTCGAATTAATAAGTATTTTTGAAATTATTCAATGGTAAGTTTTCTTCATAACTTGAATTGAAATTATAATATTTACAAGCGCAAAACTGTTTTTAACACCAATTTGTATTGACTGATTTCAAATGTCAAAGTTCAAACTTCTAGTACACATACATATGAATGAAGTAAACATATATTGTTATATAAGGTTAAAACTAAATTTACTCTTAATGAACATTAGTGCATTAATGTGTTCACCTTATTTAATTGAAACTCTTGTTTACTTAATGTAGGAAGTCTGTTATGATAATATTTTATTCCAATACATGAAGCATATCATGCTGAGTTCACATGTAATTCGAATTAGTTCAATTGGCATTCGAAACATTTTGCGTCCGAATGTCAATTCTCATTCAAATTGCAATGTGCGTAAAATTTGCTTTACTGTGCTAAGGACGTTATCTTTTAATTCGAATAGTAAAAAAGAAGAGTGTGTGAATGCGATTAGCGAATTCGATTGGAGTTGAAAGTACGTGCGAACGAGTCATCAGTATTCTAGATACATCTATAGGTATATCTATAAGTATGTCTTAACAAGTGACAACTCTATGGCAGAAAACACATATTATATTCATGATGTATTTAAAGTTACTAATCATATTAGCTCTCATTATGCAATTGTTCATCTAGCCTTTCTTTTATTGCACTATGCATTTGTAACATTTTTTCCTCGGTATTGTACATTATTTGCATATGTATTTACAGATTTTTTAAGATGCCAAGAAGAAAAAATTGGAGGGCAGCAGAGGCTTAACGTGGTGTGAAAAATCCACAGAAAAAGACACTGACGGACTTGACTGGGGATACTGGCCCCATAAACAGTACTAGAATTGACCTTGACCTGTGTGGTACTGACACCCTCAACAACAGTTACTCAAAAAATATGGGGGATACTGACCTCCACACAAATATAAACAACAGTACCTTGAAACTACTTGAAAGATCTAAATTGAATAAACTTGAAATATCTCAACTAAATATGCTTGAAATATCTGAATTGAATGAACATGAAACATCTGAATTAGATAAACCTGAACTATCTGAGTTGAATCAAAACAGTAACAATAACTGTGCAAAAGAATTGAATCAAAACAGTGACAATAACTGTGCAAAAGAATTGAATCAAAACAGTGACAATAACTGTGCAAAAGAATTGAATCAAAACAGTAACAATAACTGTGCAAAAGAATTGAATCAAAACAGTAACAATAACTGTGCAAAAGAAACTTGTCATATACAAACAGATTTTCTGTTAAATGAATCAAACAATAGTTATGCCAAATCAGATTCTCATAGTAATATCCAAACTGATCTGTTGCAAAACCAAAATGAACAACCTAGAAATAATTCAGAAGTGCTATCAAAATATTTCAATTCTTTTAATGCAAACTTTATTAAATTTGGAACTTTTGACCAGTATGCCACAAAATTTACTGCTCAAAGCAGGGAAAACCAATGTACTTGTAATTGTTTAGTTTTCTTATCTCTTTCGTCTTTAAATTTTGATTCAAACACATTGAACCTGGATTACATTTTAGATAAGGGAGATGAAATTTACAGGAAGCATGTTCAAGAACGAATAACACAGGGATTATTTAAAAATATGCTTTTGAATTTTGATGAAATTCCTGTCAAAATTGAAATTCCTGAAGGGAGTTTTATAATTAAGAAACAAAATATTCTGTTCGGTATAGCTTTACAGTACCAAGAGTTGACTGGATTTCTCTCATTACAAGAAGCAATTCAAAATTGTATTAAGCAGTCAAACAAATTTCTTATAATGATTGGAGCCATATGTTCGGCAGTTTATTATTATAATCATATATACTATTTTTTTGACACTCATTCTCATTCAGAATGTACACTGAATAATCCATTAGATTCCTCTGGCAAAAGTATTTTGATTGGATTTACTGACTTGCATGACCTCTTCAGTTACTTGTATGCTTTTTACACAAGTTTACAAATTGATTTAGACTCTCAATATGAAATTTTACCTGTAAGTATCAGTAGTAAAGATACTGACAAAAATGTGACCAAGCAGATTAAGAATTATTTCGATGATCAGAAACTAAGGAACACAAAACAAACAAAAATTCTTACCAGTATATGAAGGTACCCAAATTTGTATATATGAAAAATTACATGCAAAATAGAAGAAAAAATAAAAAATTCAAGGAGAAAGAATTAAATGCCAAGCAAAATAAAAGAAAAAATAAAAAATTCAAGGAAAAAGAATTAAATGCGAAAAGATATTCAAGAAAGGATACACATTATAGAAAGACTGAAGCAGATAGAAAAAAGTCTCAGAGAGATAATTCTGATTGAAGACAGATAGAAAGACAAAGAGAACTTGTTGCTAAAAGAGAGGCTAGAAAGAATGAAAATTTCAATAAAAGAGAACTTGCTGCTAAAAGAGAAGTAAGAAAGAATACAAATTATAGAAAGACTGAAGCAGATAGAAAGAAGTCTCAAAGAGAAAATTCAGATGTAAGACAGATAGAGAGACAAAGAGAACTTGCTGCTAAAAGAGAGGCTAGAAAGAATGAAAATTTCAATAAAAGAGAACTTGCTGCTAAAAGAGAAGTAAGAAAGAATACAAATTATAGAAAGACTGGAGCAGATAGAAAGAAGTCTCAAAGAGAAAATTCAGATGTAAGACAGATAGAGAGACAAAGAGAACTTGCTGCTAAAAGAGAAGTTAGAAAGGATGAACATTATAGAAGGGCTGAAGCAGAACGTAAGAAGTCTCCGAGAGATAATTCTGATTTAAGACAGATAGAAAGACAAAGAGAACTTGTTCCTAAAAGAGAGGCTAGAAAGAATGAAGATTTCAATAAAAGAGAACTTGCTGCTAAAAGAGAAGCTAGAAAGAATGATGTTTTCAAAAGAAATGAAATTAGTAGCAACATACCAACTTCACCTGCATATGGAATATACATTTCCCAACTTATTCGGTATTCAAGAGCTTGCAGCTCCTACTCAGACTTTGTAAAACGTCACCAGTGTCTGAGCAGAAAGTTGATGAACCAGGGGTATGTCAAAGAACGTCTCGTCCTTTTTCTGAAAAAGTTCATCGGAAGGTACCCAGAACTTGTTGATAAATATTCCGTATCAACTTCACAAATAATACACGATGGTCTTGAAGTATAGATTTTGCGTACTGACGTTGTTTATCATCTTAATTACGTGTTATATTATCCTTTTATTTGTCTTTATTAATATTACTTTTACTGTTGTCTGTTTTTAGAGATATCCTTTTGACGTAACTCTGTGCTTATGTATCCCATCATACTTTGAACGACAAAATTATTTTATGATGTGACTCTGTACCTATGTATCTTGTCATACTTTGAATGACAAAATTATTTTATGATATGACTCTGTACCTATGTATCTTGTCATACTTTGAATGACAAAATTATTTTATTCATTAATATTACTTTTACTGTTAACCAACTTTTTTGTGATATACATTTTACGTGACTCTGTACTTATGTATCACGTCATACTTTGAACCACACTATTATTTTATTTATTATTATTACTTTAACTGCTAAGTCAGTGTTTGTTATATCTATTTTGCGTGACTGTATTTATGCATCCCGTCATACTTTGAACGACAAAATTATTTCATGTCTACCTGTGCGAATTTCAAACGCGCAATTTTACACCAGTACCCATACCCTCCTTCCTTGATGGGTGCATTTTACATAGACAAATATAATCGTATAATATAATCAAAATGAGGATGTTAATTTGATGTATGCCTTTTTGTGCTTCTTCGTTACATTTGTTGTTTTTATAGTGATTAAGATGATAACACAATGTTGACTGCTGTACCCCTATTTTTGACATTTTTACCTATTATGTCTGTTTGTTTTGTTCACGCATCGGTGACTATATAATGGAATTTGATGCGACTGTCATACAAGTGAGAGGTTTAGCTAGCTATAAAACCAGGTTCAATCCACCATTTTCTACATTTGAAAATGCCTGTACCAAGTCAGGAATATGACAGTTCTTGTCCATTCGTTTTTTATGCGTTTTGTTATTTGATTTTGCCATGTGATTATGGATTTCCGAATTGATTTTCCTCTGAGTTCAGTATTTTTGTGATTTTACTTTTTATAGAAAAGAAAAAAATTACCAGACAAGATGAAGACTATAGAAAACATGAGTCCGAACGGGACTACCACAGAAAACAAGAATATAGGTCACATCCAGAAAATTTAGAAAATGAGCGTTTGAAGAAACAGAGTTCTAGACAGAACAAACTAGATATAGACAGATGTTATGATAAATCAGTTAAAAGTACTAAAAGAAAAAACGTTGATTTCATAGATCATGAAAAAAACCTAAAAAAAAAAAGAGTTCAAGGTATAACCCTTGATGCTTGCATAAGAAATTTTAAAACAAAAATTAATCATGGTCCTACATATATATGTACTTCATGTGAACAAACTTGGTTTTGTGATTCTGTAGTTAATTCTAAAACTATCAAAATGACCACGCCTGCTAACATGTCTCATTGCTTTAGTAATTTTAAATCTGTACTAGACATAGAATGGATATGTCATACTTGTCTCAATGCAATTAAAAAACAAAGAATTCCTCGATTTTCAATAGCCAATAAAATGGGATTTCCCCAAAGACCAAAAGAACTAAATTTGTATCCTTTAGAAGAGAGACTGTTATCATTAAGAATTCCTTTTATGCAGATTCGACAGTTACCAAGAGGTGGACAGTTATCAGTTAAAGGCAATGTTGTAAATGTGCCTGTTGAAGTTCAACCTACAATAAATTCACTTCCACATACATTAGAGAAATCAGGTACAATATCAGTTAAACTGAAGAAGAAGCTGGAATTCAAAAAGTGTGATTTGAGTGAAAATGTGAGACCATTTGCTGTCATTTGTGCATTACATTATTTGATGAGAACAAGTGACTTGTACAAGTCTTCTGGAATAGAAATAAATGAGGATTGGATTACAGAAATCGCAAAAATAAATGAAGAAGAAACACATGACAATGAAAAAAATAGTACAGAACAAGAGGATAACCAAAATCAAAATGATTCAAATGATGACTCCGATCATTTCAGTGAAGTAGATGAAACTGAAACGCATGTTGGAAACACAGATACACTGTTAGATCACATTCCAGACGACAATCCACTATGTGATACAGGTTTAACTTTTGCTCCTGGTGAAGGTCAACGACCAATTAGTCTCTACAGTGATCCTGATGCAGAGTACTTATCTTTTCCAACTATATTTTGTGGTCAAAGAAGGCCAGATAACAAAGACAGGTCTGTCTCTGTTCACTATACTGATATTGTTAAATGGGAACTAAGGTCCATGGATAGGAGAGTAGCACAGTCTGTACCAAATATATTTTTCAAGTTAAAGAAAATTCAGTTAAAAAACATAAGTGATAAAGTCAATCTTGCTCTAAGAAGGTGTCAATCAGAAGGAAAAAAATGGACAGCAAAAGATGTATAGAATCCTAACACTGTAAACGATCTTGTAAGATTAGATGAAGGTTATTATATCTTTAGAAGTTTGAGAAATTCTCCAGTATACCTTGAAAAGAGGAAGAAAGATTTGTTTGCAATGATCAGACAGTTGGGTCTTCCAACATGGTTTGGCTCTCTTTCATCTGCAGACACTAATTGGAAAGATTTGTTACGAATTCTTGGCAAATTAAATGATGGCAAAGAATATACTGACAATGAATTGGAAGAAATGGATTGGCATCAGAAATCTAAACTTGTTCAGAAAGACCCTGTGACATGCTCTAGATATTTTGATTATCGTGTCCAACAGTTTATTAACTTGGTGTTAAAAAGTGATCATGATCCTATTGTAAAATTGACAGATTTTTTTTTATAGAGTTGAATTTCAACAGAGAGGTTCACCACTTATTCATATCTTGATCTGGATTGAAAATGCACCAGTATATGAAAGCAATTCAAATGAAGATGTTGTAGCATTTATTGATAAATATGTCTCTTGTTCACTTTTACAAAATAATACTAGTTTAGTCAATTTGCAGGTTCATAAACATTCAAAAACATGCAGAAAAAAAGGTCACCCAATTTGTCGTTTTGGTTTCCCCCTTCCACCTATGAAAGCAACAGTAATTTTAGAGCCTTTGAAAGAAAATGATGACATAGAAAAGTACAAAGCTATATATAAAGAAATACAAAACGAAATTCATACACTTCACAATTCTGAAGATATAGACCAGATGACATATGACATGTTTTTAGATGATGTGTTACAAATGGATGATGAAAATTACATTAAGGCCATAAGAAGCAACCTGAGTGGTCCAAAAGTTTTTCTCAAACGAAAACCATCTGAAGTCCGTGCTAATGGTTACATGAAAACTGTGTTGATAGCCTGGCAAGCAAATCATGATTTACAGTTTGTTTTAGATGCATTTGCATGTGCAGTGTATATTGTTTCATATATAAGCAAGTCACAAAAAGGTATGAGTGCATTACTTGACCAAGCAGCAAAAGAAGCACGACAGGGAAATTTAGACTTGAAGCATCAAGTAAGGCACATTGGGAATTACTTTTCAAATTCTGTTGAAACAAGCGCACAAGAAGCAACCTACTTAACACTACAGATGCCTTTAACAAAAGCTACAAGACAAGTTGTCTTCATTAACACATCTCCAGAACACAAAAGAACTTTCCTCCTCAAGCAATCATCAGCCCTAGAAAAACTAGGCCCAGACTCTACTGAAATAGAATCAGACAATGATATTAAAAGATACTCACGTAGACCAAAACAACTGGAGAACTGGTGTCTAGCAGACTATGTATCTCATCTTGAATTGCAGTATCCTAAAACTTCAGAGTCTTCAGATGATCATGAAACAGAACAGATAGAAAATGAATTTGAAAGTGAAAATGAAGAGGCAAATGCAGATGTTATTGAAGACAATGATAACAAAATCGACATAACCCTGAAGAATGGTATTCGAATATATCAAAGAAAAACACCAAAGGTTATAAGATATGTTAAATACAATTACAAGACTGACTCTGAAAACTTCTACAGAGAACGCTTAATGTTATTTTATCCATGGAGAAATGAACTTTCAGATTTGCAAAGCGGACATGAAACATTTGAAAAAATGTACTTGACTGTTGCAAGACTGTTAGAAAAAAAAGCTAAGCAATATGAAGGAAAAGTGATAGATCTAGAGAAAGCTATAGAAGAGGCAGAAAATGATTGTAATGAGAATGATCAAATAGCACCTGCCACACAGCAAGTAGAAATGGAAGATGCTAAAATAGGCCCAACAGAATCTGAACAGTATATTCATTTCAATCCAGATAGACCAACAGAACATAGACTGTATGATATCTCCTGTGAAGTTGGAATAGAAGCAAGAACAGTAGAATTGACAAATCATGCCAACAGAATAAGTGAGAGTGATTATTTTGCATTGATAAGATCCTTGAATAAGAAACAGTAGGAATTTTTCCAACATGTTGTCACATGGGTTAAAACAAAACATGAACCATTTTATACATTTTTGACAGGTGGAGCAGGATGTGGAAAATCTGTAGTTGTCAGAACAATATTTCAAGCTTTACACAGACACTTATGTTCTATTGAAGGTGAGGACCCTGACGATATTAGAATTCTTCTTTGGGCTCCTACTGGAAAGGCAGCTTACAATATAAATGGTCTGACTATTCACAATGCTTTCCAGATACAACCAAATAAAGGACTTGACCAGTCACTGTCATGTGATGTTCTCAATACACTCAGAATGAAATACAGAAATTTGTCTCTGATTTTGATTGATGAAATTTCAATGGTTGGAAACAAAATCTTCTCTTTACTGGAGAGAAGGCTGAAAAAAATCAAAGGAAACAACTGTTCATTTGGTGGCGTGAGTATCATAGCTATTGGTGACTTTTTCCAACTCCAACCTGTATTTGACAGCTGGATTTTCAATGATCTTAGCAAAGGATTAACAGCATTAGCTCCTAATTACTGGAAATTATTATTTTCTTTTCATGAACTTACCGAAATAATGAGACAAAAGGATGATTTAGAATTTGCTCTATTACTAAATAGGTTGAGACAAAATCAGCTGACTGAAAATGATTTTGCAGTTTTAAGTACCAGAACTGTTTCAATCAGTGATCCAACATACAGAACTAATGCTACTCATTTGTTTGTTGAAAATGCTTTAGTGGATAATTTTAATTTACAATACATATCTAAATTAGGCTCACAAAAGGTTAAAGTTACAGCAGTTGACACAGTTTGTGGGGATTTACCAGCATCTGTAAAAACAAAATTACTTAGTTCTTTACCAGAAAAACAGTCTGATACAGCCAATCTTGCAAAGGAAGTGGTATTAGCAATTGGGATGAAATATGATCTTACAGCTAATATTGAAGTCACTGATGGTCTCACAAATGGTTCAACTTGTGAACTTAAATTGATAGAGTGCAAAACTAAATCTATTAGACCAAGTATCATATGGGTTAAGTTTGAGGATGCCAGAATTGGTGCTAACAATAGAAGAAAATATTCACACTTGTATGGAAAAGATGTTGAAAAAACATGGACTCCAATGTTTGACATTAAAAGGTCATTTACATATAAATATAAGACCTTTGAAAGAATTCTTCGTCCAGCAGCCGGAAAAACAATTCATCAGTCGCAAGGAGACACATTACAAGAAGTTGTTGTTAGTCTTAAATCAAAACGTAAAGGGAAAATACCACATATTCACTATGTTGCGCTAAGCAGAGTAACATCTTTAACTGGATTACAGATATTAGATCTCAATCAAGAAGCAATAGCTGTAGCAGAGTGTGTTCGACAAGAATTATACATACTAAGGACAGATGCAACTCTACAGTTGTGCTTTAAGCCATTGTATAATTTATCAAGTAACTGTTTTAAAGTAGTTTTCAACAACTCAAGGTCATTGCATGCTCACTTTAATGATATAAAATCAGACCCTAACATCTTGGATGCTGATGTTATTGGTATTGCTGAATCAAGACTTATTTCAACAGATGAAAATGATGATTTTCATGTACCTGGTTTTGAACCACCAGTTCGATTAGACCAAAAGCAAACAAACTTTAATACAAGACCACCTCATGGATTGGTATTATATTATCGAAATAATTGTATTCTTCACAATACAGTCACTTTCTCAACTCCATCTTTAGAGTTTGTTATAGCAGACATAATATCACCCAGCAAAGGTCTTTTTCAGGTTGTTTTTGTTTACAAAGCACCAAACTGCAAATTGCAACAACTAAAAGATACTTTCCTTGCAAACCTTCTTCCTGATGTGTATTTAAGACATCCAAAAATTATCATAATGGGAGACTTTAATATTGATTTAAACACTGGGAACACTTCTTTTTTAAAGTTCATGAGAGATTCATTTTGCTGTTCACAAATTGTGTCTAAACCTACTACATCTTATGGTACATTGTTGGACTTAATTTTCCTAAATTTTGATAGTAAGGTAAATTTTGAAACAGATGTCCTTGATTCCTATTGATCAGACCATAAAGTTATATATGTAGCCATTGAAACACAATGATTCCGTGTAATGATTATTTTTATATGCCAAAACCAGCTTTGTTTGAAACAATGAAAATTAAACCCGCTGAAAAACAGGACACATTTGCGGTTGCTGAAAATGCAACCTCAAATGTGCAGGAGTGGTTTTAAAGGAAAAATGGGTTTCCACTCCAACAGATTTGCCTTGTCATAAGTAGGAATGGAAATGAGTTGGCTTCAAGACTCCTGATATCCAGTTTTACCTGCATAGAAGAAAGCTTCTTTACAAAGCTTTCTTCTTTATAGGTACACTGGATTAACGGTAGCTGAGGTAAAGAAATTTGAAACTGTGTTGCTATGACTTCATAAAGCAGAAAGGCCCTTGGTCCATTTTGCTATAGAAGAAAAGTAGAATTCCATTCATTTCAAGTCAGTAATGATTGGAGACATCAAATTTTAGAACTTCTACTACCTGAATGCTCATTGTATCAATGGAGAGTTGTGTGCACTTCGCATGTGAACACTCCTGATATTTACTTGTTATAAATCTATATATATATATATATAATTCTTGAAATATTTGTTTTTGAATACAATCAAAAGCCATTGCTTTAATATAGATGTAAAAAGGGAGTTTTGAAGACCACAAGTTCCATGCCTCATTTCTCTTCCTACAAAATGATTAAATTTAACTGTCTGTTTGATGAACTATGATTAAATAATCAGAATGTTTATGAATGTTGAAATCCTTGCTGTTATGTACATATATTCATTGTAATTTTTCATATCGATAACTTGATACAATTTACAATACTTTTGTTCACTATATATATATGTTATACTAAACATTTATCATGATTAAGTATGTAGAGTTTACTTTTTGTATTAATCTGTATATTTATCTCATCCAATAATCATTGACTTTTCTGTTTAAGAAATACTCTTGTGTTCACAATAGACATAATAAATCAGTTTCTGTACAAATACCACATATTTTATTATAATATAATTACTTGGAGTTCTCCAAATTGAAAAACAATCCATAAATCCAACATTTTTGATATCTTATGATTTCAATTGTGACTTATTCTAAGTAAAGGTTTATCAAAATGTGTAAATCATTAATTCATGCAAAGAGTTACATGTTGAGAAAAAAAAAATCAAATATTGCATTAATTGGTCATTCTACTTAACTATGTGGTTGCATTTTTGCTTATACATTTGATATATATGTAGAAGTCATTTATAAAACAGAAACTAATGAACAATTCATGTAAACAAACATTTGCTTCATAGAGAAGAAATTTGTGAACATTTGCTTAATAGAGCAGAAATTTGTGACATTTGCCTATTAGAGAAGAATTTGTGAACATTTGCTTAGAGCAGAAATTTGTGACATTTGCCTATTAGAGCAGAAATTTGTGAACATTTACTTAATAGAGAAGAAATTTGTGACATTTGCCTATTAGAGCAGAAATTTGTGAACATTTGCTTAATAGAGCAGAAATTTGTGAACATTTGCTTAATAGAGCAGAAATTTGTGAACATTTGCTTAAGAGAGCAGAAATTTGTGAACATTTGCTTAATAGAGAAGAAGTTTGAGAACATTTAATGACTATTTTATAATAAGCCAATGTAAAGTAAATTCAGTAAACTAACTGCTGAAGAAAATAAGAATTATATAGATTGTTTCAGTTGTTATATTAACATCATACAACAATTAATAAACGTATGCAGTAAACTCTTGAATCTTGCATTAAAGCAAATCCACCAGGACTGATATGAATAAAGTTTAAAACAGAGATACTATCGACTATAACTCAGTATACCATGAATAGAGAGGAAACAAAAATGCCAGTTACTTTGACAGATAGTTGTTAAATGCTCAGGAGGAAATAAATTATATATAGAATCTAGAGTTTAGACTCTTAAGTTGGAAAAAACTGTTGAATATTCTTCTCGACAAGTCTTTACAAATTAACTTCAAGTCATTTTGAACGTCAAGTTATGGAAACAATAATCATATCATAATATAATCGCTGTGTTGCTTTTATATATACTGTTTTTACTGTCATATTTTGACTTTGAAAATGTGTTGTTATAGAATGTAAATATTGTTCTATAAGTGAACTGTTTTAATGCACACATATAAAAAAAAAAGTATAAGACAATGAATATTATAATGCATTATTTGAAGTATTTGATGTGTTCAAATTTTTCATAATAAACAATTTAATTTGATGTCTTTTATTATTTTTCACACCCCATTCATTTTTGAAATTGATAAGAACAAAACCTCCAGTCAAGAAGAGAAAAAAATGAGTTGGAGACAAACATGGTCACAACCCAAAAATGTCAAACAAATAGCAGCTTCACACATGTTAGAACTACTATAAAGGTCGTCTCTATTTAAGCTAGCAAAAACTTAGTTCTCTGTGTCTACCTTCTTGTTCAATTCAAGTAATACCTATTTATTTTGAATCTTAATTTAAAGGTCAGGTCACCACTCATAAAAGATGATAATCTTGGGTCCAGTAAAAAGATTGATACAGTTGATCTGTTGTCATTCTCCATAATGATCAGTAACTTTGCTGTCATAACTAATTGAACAACTTATATATAATAAACATTTCAAAATCAATTAAAGTTTCCTTAATGATCCTTGACCAGTAATGATACAGTCTGGCGTATATACAAAATGTAGTCCCGGTATCAATGATGAGTTTATATTGAACAAATATATAGACATGTATGTCCACGAGAGAACAACACAATACTTAAAAAGTGTGTTTTAGACCTCAAAACTGAAAATAATAAACTAGTTAAAGGTGTTCAATCACAAGAAAGATGAGATTTTGGTTCACAAACTTTCCTTTAACAAAAAGTATTATTGTTATTTCATGCATTAATTGTCAACAAAAATCTAAGGTGAGCGAACAGGGTCCTTGGACTCTCTAGTTTTATCGAGTGATTATACACAATTCTTATAGCTAAAAATGTTATGTGTTTACGTTTAAAAACTATAAAATAAAGGCTCAAATTAAGTACTTTCAAGGCACTTACATTTTATCATGAAACTAGTATCGTTCATTTGTATTATAATTCTTTTTCTCACATCTTATAAATTACATGTACAGAATATATCTGTGATGTCAACAATCTAATGTGAGTGTTCCGGACCATATAAGTATTTGGACCTCATGGGATAACTATTACTGAACAGCAAAATGTCGACTTGGAAGATAGTTTCCAAAAATGTCTTAATGAACTGTTAAACAAGAGTTCAACTGTTTCACTAACTGACAAAAAAAGTCGATATGATAAAGAGTCTAATAATTAATACTAGAGACGGACAGAAAACAGTAACACCCAACTTAAGACAATTAATTGCAAGACAATGGGTTTCAACTTGTAACTTGTGCTGTTTTGGGTAGCTTTGAACTATAAAATTAATACATTTCATGTAACCGTCATTGTTGTAGATACGTTTATTGTATTATTGAATCGTTTCTAATGAATACCTATATGGTACCAAATTGGGTTTCCCCTTGAGTAATTGTTTTTTTTTCGCCACCTCTTTCGCCAAAACAATATATTTTTCGCCTAGTAACAACATGGTCGTGAACATACGCGTATAGTCCTAATACTCATATGGTTTGGAACATAAGCTTAGACAATTCGAACTGAGACGTAAATACATTTATCTTACCTCCTATACATTTCTAGGAATATGATTGGCTAAAAGCGTTCTCTTGGAGACCGTGTACAAATGTATATTCAAAATTAGGTTAGTAGTGAGGCGGAGCTTAATTCAATACACGGTTAGTAGTGGATTTACGACTTTGGGACTGTTTGATCATTCAAAAGTATTGAAAGTTCTGTTTAATATTGTGATAGCAAGGTTGTTGATAATATATAGTTATTGTTTGCATTATTTTTTTTAGTGCAGACCAATTGAAAAAGGTTCTTAAAATTAAACACTTGAAAACTTTTATATAGAAATAAGAAGATGTGCTATGATAGCAAATGAGACAACTCTAGTCTAAATTCAAAAAATAAAGATACTAGTAGTCAGTAAGATCAGTTCGTTACATAGTATGCTAGTGATCTAATATGATATATACCGGGTCAGTAAATATCATATAAGGTCACTAACACATTATGTAACTAATATTATTGTATAAGATGAGATGTATGTTCTTAAAAGAGTGTACATATTAGATATTTATCTATTTGTCTTGTATCTTTTGTTATTTATTTTATTGTTTAAGAAATGGGTAAATTGGAAACTGAAAATGACTAAATGCTACAACTGTGAGGAGGAGTCTGATTATGCAAATATAATAATTGGTCATACAGCAGCTAAACACCATGATTACTTTTTTTTAATAAAAAGAAAAGTGGAAAAAAAGTGGAAAATATGAATTTTTATCAAGACATTACAATGTTGTTCCTGGTGTCGTTCGATGCACTAGACAATCTAGCTGGTGATAGCATATAATATACACATTTTGTATTTGTCTATCATTACTAAAGGATCATATTTAGGCTAATGAACTATTCATTTCATTGTTGATTTCATTCAAATTTTGTGTTCAATGGCAATACAATTGGGGTGGATGCAGTGTGTGTGTGTGTTTTTTATGGTTTAATAGGTTTCTTTTATTAATCTCCGGAGTTCACCACAAGAAATATTATTAACAGTAAAATCAAAAGTAGCATGACATGAAGTTAAAATGAATTTAAGATTCATTTTGATATGTTTTGATGACTTATTGGGAATATATGATATTGTCCTTCACTTAATTACAGTTATAAACTAGAATTTGTTTTTTAAGAGTCTAGAATACCTTCAAATTTTCTGTAAAAACCCCAGACCATTTGTCTAAAAACCCGGACGATTTCACAGTTGCTCTCGAAAAAACCCGGACAATAACAAACCTTTTTTTTTTTTAATTAAATACAAGGAAATTGAGCTTGTTTGTTGATAAAAAAAAATATATAGTATTCAATATATGATGGGTAGTAATGTTAAAAACTGTTATAATTACGAAATATCCGTTAATTGAACTTATCGTATGTTTTATAACTCGAAAAATCCCGAACTACACTCGAAAAAATGGACCAAATCACTCGAAAAACGATCCTAGCCGGACACTATACATACCGTGACCTAGCTATAATACTTAGACCGCCTTGCCTAAACGACCAGATGAGCTATTGCATGTACGGGTCACCCGTCATTATCGTCTGTACATCGTCGTAAAACAAAAATCTTTGAAATTACATGGCCTTACACAACCAAAGTTTTTACTGAATGGCACTTGTATTTCGGTATTTGATCTGTTACAAACATGGCCGCTGTTGCAAAAGGAAGAACATAGTGGCATTTGTTTTTGTAGATTTTGGTTTATATACAAAAGAAACCAAATCAGCAAAACTGACAGAGGTTAACACTTATACACAGGGTAAATGTTGTAACTAAATAGTACCGAATGATATCCGTCGTTAATTCAGTACTTAATTTCAAGATACTTATGCACCTGTAGGTTTTAGTTTATATTCAATATGATTTTCTTGATAAAAGATTGAAGATGAAAGCACAATTATTCCTGTAAAAACAATAACTTGAAATGTTTACTGGAAAGAAGTTATCTCTCTGGTAGGTTACATCAATATTTGAAAAGCATGCTTCGTTGATTTAACCATATTTTAGTGTAGTTAGTATCGAATATTGACCATTAAAATTTTAACATTAGAGATATCTTTACAATATATTGACAATTACCTTAATTGCACAAATAAATCGTGTTCAGACTCATCAATAGATCCATTATTTAAATCTACTGATTTCAAATTTTGAAAACTGTATTAGATAAAGAAAGGCAACTATAGTATACCGCTGTTCAAAACTCATAAATCCATCGAAAAATAACAAAATGAGCTCATAGTTACTCATAAAAACACCTTATAAAACAAGAAAGATGCGTTGAAAACCCATTGGTAACTTTTTGCTTTTTTTCAGCACTTTGGTCAGGTTGTTGTGTCTTTGACACATTCTTCGTTTCTATCATCCATTTAACTACAATGAATATTCAGCAATACACCCCCAAACCAAACTTTGCGGATAAAGCGAATGTAACACAACGCCTACTAACAGTAAAACATTTGTTTAGTTTACACTTATATGAGACTAAGAATTCAATTGAGAAAGCGTTCTGGGAAGTTTTAAGTTTATACTGAGGAACAGTTACTGATGACGTAGTTGTGAAATTCTATCTTAATAATTATGGTATTCCCTCGAAAAACTTATATATTCTAGCACTACAATGTCTCAGGACAATAACCTCAACAATAAGTAACCAACCATGGTCAAAACGTCTGTAACTCTTAAATAAAGGCAAAAGTAGTATACCGCTGTTCAAAACTCATAAATCCATGGATAAAACAAAATCGGGGTAACAAACTAAAACTGAGGGAAACGCATTAAATAGAGGAGAACAACGACACAACATTAAAATGTAACACACAGAAACGGACTAAGCATTAGAAAAAATCCTATGAGAATAACAAATATAACATCAAAACCAAATACATGAATTTGTGATAGATAAGTGACACGTCTTATAGTAATTTGAATTCACACTCAAAAATAAAAGAAAACAAACGACACAACGGAAACACAACGTTAAAATGTAACACACTCAGAAACGAACTATAATATAACAATGGCCATATTCCTGACTTGGTACAGGACATTTTTAAAGGAAAAAAGGATGGGTTGAACCTGGTTTTGTGGCATGCCAAACCTCTCTCTTTTGTGGCCAAGTGAAATATAACATTAAAATGACAACACAACATTACAGGACTACAATATAAATAAATAGTGTCACGCTCATGACCTATGTACCTTACGCCGAATATCTATATGAAAAATTATTGTACGCACAGGAGCCTGAAGAAGTCTTACAAAAACTATCTTATTTAGAAAAAGACAAAAACAAACTTGAACAGCGAGGCTGTTTTTATATCTATTTTCGTTACACGAAGAGTCGTAATGCTGAAAGTTGATGAAGAATATGTATTATTATATATTATATATTGTTGTAGTTCATAGTAACATCGGTTTGTTACAAATGTTATAAACGTTTAAGAATGTGTATTGTAATTTTACACACATCCATGTCATTGTCATTCTTTGGAATGTGACGTAAACAAACACTGTCTAGAACAAAGTAGATAATCTGGATGCAATGATCGTCGTTCTCAGCTTACACGAGTCTTACCGGCTTAAATGAATAATCCATGGAACACACATAATCCAAAGAATAACTTCAAAACAATTTTGATAGAAGATGACAGCTGAATATACAAATATGCAGCCTAGAGTTGATAACAAACTGACGTTGTTCCAATCACAATCTAGACGGAACAATATTCATAACTGTTTCATGCGGCTGATCACTTAGAAAACTCGTATCATAATTAACGAGATATGCTTGAATTTCTCTCAATGTCTAGAATATAATTACGACGACGTAAATACGGAATAAAGAATATTTACAAAAGTCTGTTCAGGTAGGAAACGGAAATATGACGTTTCCCGTAGAAATCAGTTTCTGATTGGCTAATTGGTTGTTGAAGTAACCATAGGGGACCTCGTGAGAAGCACAAGGATAGAGCACGTAAATATTATTATAAAACATCCTGTACAGACTGTGTTGGGCAGTCTTGCTTCAAGGCTCAAGGCGGAAACGAAGCTAAAAATAAAGAGAACTACTAGGCGGAAGGCAAGAGCAGTTTTTAAAATTGTTTGTCTAAAAGACAAACAAGGAAAGGTTTCTAGAGACGGAATATTTCTGAATGAGAAATTAATTTAATAATACAAAGAAGGTGTCATTTACTTGCACCTTAGTTATGTAATAAATTGTGAACGGTGTTCATACATAACAATTAAGGTTTAGAAGTACAAAAGTTGAATTTAAATATAAATTCAGCTAAAGCAAATACGTAATATTTAAGGAAAATATATTTATTTCTTACGGAATGTTCCTGAAAATAAAGGAATTTAATTACTTGTCTGAATTAAGGCAACATTATAAATTATTATCAGTTTCTCTTCACTTAAACGGAGAAATTAAATAAGTGCATGAATAAACTTAGTAGTGATATTACAAAAAACTGCTAAAAGTTATTTATATTGAGAGTGTTGATAACAAACAGGCAATGCGATTATAATTAATTATCGTACAAATAAATAACGTATCGGGCTAGATACTTTATAAATTGTATAGAGTTAACTTTCGGATAAAAACAACAAAGAAGTTTTATAGAATACTTGTACTGACCAGCCAGTTCCAGCATACAGAAGAACTGAAATCTAGGATACTCTGCCTTTTTCGTATAGTATGTTAAAAGCAGGTGTATCATTATAACTGATAATAATATAGAATATTACTGTGTCATAACAACCGTCAGTTAAAGAAAGAAGACTGTCCGTTATTTCCGTATCTATATTAAGGTTCACAATATTTTTTCCGCAGAAAAATACATTGTACAAGAGGATCAGGCAGCTACCCAGAAATATATTGACTATATTAAGACAGTTTCATTTGTTACATATAATAAATATTTCATATACGTAAATAATAAATTATATATTGTATATCCAACTTTCTCATTCATATTCATCAAAAGCCAGAGACTCAACGATCCCTAATAGATAACATAATGTTGTGACTATATCAAAAGTTCTTTTTGTATTTAGAGTTATGTCTGGATTGTACAGTCTTTTCTTGTATATTGGTGTAACTTTGACCGGTAAAACTATAAACAGTCAAAGTCCCACTATTATACGAATTGTTTTATTACACGGTTAAAGGTACACAAGAACTAAACATAGCCCTACGGCGTTACAATAGGAGAACACAATTGACAAAGAAACACACGAATAATAGCTAACAAAAGGAAACAAGTTTAAAATTTTAATGCGCCAGAAGTGCATTTTGTCCACACAAGACTTACTAGTCGCTAGTGACGCCCATATACAAAAGTTTGAAAGTCGAAACAAGTACAAAGTTGAACAGCATCGAGGACCAAAAGTTCAAAAAAGTTGTGCCAAAAACGGCCAGGGCTATCTGTTAGGTATAATTATACTTTTGCAAACAGTAAATTTTATAAAATGACTATACAAAAGATATTCATGATAAAACTGAAGTATTAACTAATTACAGAAAACAACCGAAATACATTACATAACCCGACAAATTGCAATACAAAAAATAGACACATCCGAATAAGTTAAAACCTCAACGCCAAGTGACGTAACATTAGAAATATTGTAAAAAATGACAAAAATGACGTCACATTTGAATTGGTAAAACAGATCATCAAAAAATGAAAAATGACGTCACATTTGAATGAATAAGATAGAAAAAGGATTGATTTAAGATTATATTTGAACTAAATACTGATATTACATTTAATAACAATGCACATTTCAATACTTATTAATAGCCAACTAAGGTAGCAATTAACTATATTATATATCTTTGTCCGGGCTGTTTTGAATTCAACTTCAAACGCAAAACATCGTACAGATTACGTTGAACAAAATCAAATCTAATAAAGAGAGGACAATGTATCAAATATTTGTTTTTATAATCAATTATTTTAGGCTTTTAAGTAAACTATTTCATGTAATTTTCTATAGACTTAAAATTCCCTTGACTATTCATTACTGTACAGAGAACCGAACTCAAAATACAAATAATTCGTACGCAATTTGTAACATTATAAGATTAAACGCATTTTTAAAGGAATTTATTGGTGTATTAAGGTGGATCGGGACTATTCGACTGCAAATAATATCACGCATGAATTACAATGCACACGAAAAAGTATTTGTCGTCAATTCGATACATATTTATTTCAATATTTTGATTGATAAGAAATACTAAATCATTGTAGTTATGTCACTAAAAGAATATTTTCGGTATCATGTGTATCTTTTAAAGGCTCAAAATAAAATTTCATCCATTTTCACCATTTTCCCGCCAAAATTTGGGTTTTAAGGCACAATATTTTTTTTTCCTTATCGGTGACCTATGTTTTTTATTTGCTCATTCATTGAAGCTATATTTCAGCTTTTTATATTATAGTTTTGAACCAAGTGTCATAGAACGTTTTTTTTTGATATTCCGATAAAAATATGTCAACACCTCTTTTTCCCTATCATTTCATTGAAAAATGGTCCCTTTTACTTACATTTTTAAAAGTAAAATTTTGAGCTTAAATGGTCCTTGACCCCCTATTTTTATCGACCAATTTGATTCAATTTTTGTAAAGAATAAAATAACAAAAAATACGGCACTTCTAATAGAAACTTTGAATAGGCCCGAGCCACCTTAAACTCGACCAATTCACTCACAACAAATAAAAGTCCAAAGGACTATTATGAAATGTTTGTTTGTGGGTGACTTGGTCCAGTTTATACACCAATAAATTCCCTTTAAAAGGAGTTTTATCCTAATAAATCTTTAAAATTGGAGATACGGAATATATATTTTTCAACATGCGAAACATCTATGATCCTCTATCACACGTAAATTGTATATTTGTTCATAGGCCTGGCGCATCAATATATTTGTTGGTTAACACAAAAGTATGTATTCCATGAAATTTAATATCTGATGAAAAAAATAAAATGCAAAAACTCTTCTTATCATTCAAAAGAATGTTTTGTGTATATTATTTAATTCAACGTTAAATGCGAAGTGAAAATAATTTTGTTAACGTCGATCCGGATTGTGTTTTAACGCCGCTATCTTGTTGTCATTGGTTAGGAAAAGACGTTCCGTCAACGTCGTCTATCGAAAAATAAACCACGTCAAGAGCAACATTCGGAAGTCCTCTCGACCAATTATATCAACGTGTTCCCTAATATGCAAATCAAATAAGAATTTTTTTATGATTAATCAAGGTGACAGTATTTTACTGATGTTCAAATCTCGCAAATCGACTAGGAAGAGAAAATTGAGAGTACAAAAGACAAATTGAGGGTTTAGCATGCACTCTTAAAAAGTAAAATCACAAAAATACCGATCGTCGAGGAAAATCCAAAACGGAAAGTCCCTTATTATAAAAAGGCATAACCAAAAGCTCAAAAATCAAACAAATGGATAACAACGATCATGTTCTTGATATGGTACTTAAAAGAAGCAAATCTTGTTGCGTACAAATGGTATTTCCTAACGAAGGGAGGCCGGGTGGGTATGCATGACATTAATCAAATATCTAATCAATATATTGAAAATAGGAGAATGCAACATTGTTAGTAACTTATTGCAGCCGGATAAAAGTGGAAAGCTCATCAAAACATGTCTTAAAAACTAAAAAAAAAAAAATGCACTGAGAAGAGTATCTAAAGAAATTTTGTAGCGAAGTAATTGTATTGATAAATAGTGTCTACAGAACATACTTACTGTAGTACCCTATTTTATTGTTTTCTTATACTTGTTTTTATTTAAATGAAAATGTTCTTTTATCTTTGAATATCTAGTATCTTACAAGTGAACGTATCTTGTTTGAACTCACAAAACAACGATGAACATGTTTTAATTACGACATTTTCATTGTTAACAATATAATTATTTCCGCCAGAATTGGTTTTTCTATTGTCATAACCTATCGTTAATTATTTCAAGACTATCATGGTTTAATGGAATATAGATTAAAATAAAAAAAAAATTAAAGTTCGGAAACTATATTGAAATTTTAATGTTAGCACCGAATATTAAATCTTGGTAGTTTACATCAATAATTTAAATGAATACTTTGATTATTCACAATCAAATTTATGCTATTTGATTTCGACGGAGGACCATATATAGAACTAAAAATATACGGAATAGAAAATGTGTTAGTCCTAAGCCAGAAACATAACAAACATTAAGATCTGTGCAATTTTTGGAATGAAGTTGACATTTTTTTTTATTCACATTTTGTATATTTTTAATGTATCTGCATGCTTTTTTTCATTTCGATCTGACACATATGAGGTATTGAAAGGAATTAAAATGTTGAATACTTATTACAAATTTTCATCAAATCATAACAGTACGAATGCATGTGCATCGTACTGTTTAGCTGACATAGCATGTGTTTCAGCGAATTACAACTTGGTGACAACGCAATGTGAACTAAATTCAAAAAGTCCGCTAGATGAATCAGCCAACATAGAAGAAGATAACGAATGGAGAGTGTTGTATTCTAAAGAAGGTATGTGCAAAAAATAGAGTGTGTTGAAAAAAGTATAGTTGCAAACATGTACAACTGAATTCCAGCATAAAACCACCAACGCATCACTGGAGAAAATTAGATAGCATCATCTGAATATCCGCCTCTTTCATAATCTTTACATAATATACCAAAGACGATTCTTTTATGTAGTGATATTAAGATGATAACACAATATTGACTGTTGTACCCCTATTTTTGACATTTTTACTCTTTGAGTATGTTTGTTTTGTTCATGCATCGTTGACAATGTAATGGAATTTGATGCGACTGTCATACAAGTGAGAGGTTTAGCTAGCTATAAAACCAGGTTCAATCCACCATTTTCTACATTAGAAAATGCCTGTACCAAGTCAGGAATATGACAGTTGTTATCCATTCGTTTGATGTGTTTGGACTTTTGATTTTGCCTTTTGATTTTTGATTTTCCTTTTTGAATTTTCCTCGGAGTTCAGTATTTTTGTGTTTTTACTTTTTTGTAATATCTACAGCAATTCAGGTTTATTCCTCCAGGAATCCCTTTGAATATTTTACATCAGCGTCTCTGACTTCAATTACTACTATAAACTTTTAAATGAAAAAGAAAATAACATTTCTTGACACCGAATAGTATTTCTGTAACAACATTCAACGCTCAAATCAAAACATTTGGTAGCCAATGATGTATAAGACCTTAATTTTTCATATCCTCGTAACGAAAATGCCTTAAATAGACTGTTTGAGGGTCACATTTGGATATATTGGAGGTTGAATTTTTAGAATTGATTTTTTAACTCGTATAATATCTAAGTGAGCTATTCGATGGTGTCCAAAGTTTACGACGTAACAATATTTTGAAGATTTGAAATGTCATTTAATTTCAATATAAACTGAAAACACCAAAAGGGTATATAGATAAATATACGACAAAACATTTATATTTAAAAAATGAAACAGTTAAATGCTTTCATACGTGAAGATTCAATCCGATAAAAAGTCTCATTGTCTACATTTAACTTGAAATATCGTTGAATCAAAATGATGGTATTGATACAGAGTTACAAAAAGCATAATAAAATATTTGATTGAGATTTTGTTTCGGTGATAATTGTAGATATAAAATTTCTTTTAAATAATACGTACAGAGGTTTTGACCAAAATAGGAATATCTTTTTTGTAATACGTCTCAAAGTTGAAAAATTTCGAATCTTGAGTAAAATATAAATTCTGAAAACCAATTAAAGTTAAGATAAAATTAATCTTAACAATCTAATATGAAAATTTTACTATTCCAAATTTCTATTTTGTTGTGTTAACCTTATTTTCTTTCAGATTCAATATTTCATGTAAAAAGTAAAATCACAAAAATACTGAACTTAGAGGAAGATCAATTGGGAAAGTCCATAAAGTAAAAACGTGTTTTTTAATTCATTTTTTTTTATGTTTAAAGGCTTCAGTGCTCTTCATCTTCGTGCTTTAGTTTGCCTTTTTAGCTTTTTTGGATTCGAGCGTCACTGATGAGTCTTTTGTAGACGATACGCGTGTATGGAATAAATACAAAATTTAATCCTGGTATCTATGATGAGTTTGTTCACAGTTCTTTCCTCTTGCAATAGTAGGGGCCTCGGTAGCCGAGTGGATAAAGTAGTTACTACTTTAATCACTAGCAATTCAACACTGAGGTTGTGAGATCGTACCCCGCCCGTGCGGATGCACTCGACAGAAATCTTAATTGGATTGTCATTTTTCTTATCAAAGGTCGGTTGTTTTTTCTTGGCACTTCGGCTTATCCACCAATAAAAAGTAACCGCCACGAAATAACCCTAAGGCGGTGGTTAAAAATGGCACTATTTACACCTGCGAGTCCTGAGAGTTCTGTATTTACAATCGAAAATTGTTAATAAAGAAACAATAATGCACAGCATACATTGGAAAATAAGAAATAGAAAATCTACTTTCCCCGATGAGATGGATACTTCAAAAGGATTGATTAAAATAACAAAGTTTTTGTTTTTGGTTGGGTTCGTGTTGCTTAGTCTTTAGGTTTCTATATTTTGTCTTGTCTACTATTATTTGTCTATTTGTCTTTTTCTTTTTTTAGCCATTGCATTGTCAGTTTATTTTCTATCAATGAATTTGACCGTCCCTCTAGTAGCGTTCGCCCCTCTTTTAAAAACATATTAATGAAATCTAGCTGATGACAAATGATTTTTTGGGGTACAAATTTGACAAAAGCATCTGCATTTCGAAATTTCGATATTTCAGAGGCAATTCACCTACATCATATTTTGGGCAGTTAATCTTATCATATTATCACATTTCCAAAACTTAATTAATTATGAATGAGAACCGTATTGTGAAAAAACTAAACAACTAAAGATAATTACAAAATTTCCAATTGACAAAATCTGCTTTGTATAAATATCATTGCTGCATATATATTACATTGGTGATTAACTGTAACACTCCTCTTCTAAATAAAAACGAATATAAATGAAGTATTAAATTTGAAATGATATTTAGATCCATAAATAATTAGTTTTAATGGTTTTGAAAAGTCATAAAAAATGCCATGCTTTTAATTTGGAAAATCCTACCTACGTTTAGTCTACACGAGATGCATCAGTGACGTTCAAATGAAAACTGAATGACCAAATCGATCACGATATTTTTTCCAAGAATTGTAAATATCTGGCTTTACGCCAGCCACGCCTTTGAGAAAACAAAGCCGTAGTATTTTGAATAATTCTAACAGTTAGCTTGCAGAAAAAACGAGTATCAATATAATAGTTCATATCAGCATTGAAGTACTTGCCACTGGGCTGGTAATAGAAAATTTCAGCAGTAAAGCGTCTGTCGTACCAATTTATAAGCTTAGTACATGTATTGTCGATGAGTTTTTTTTTATTATTGTAAAAAGTTATCAAAGGTACAAGGAGTATAATTTAATACGCCAGACGCGCGTTTCGTCAACATAAGACTCATCAGTGACGCCCTGATCAAACTAACATCAAATATAAATAAATATAAAAGTTAAATAACTTGAAAAAATGGTTATAATTTTTAAGAGTTTTTAATAAAAATTAACAATTTCGTAAGGAAAGTTATAGAATTTTTAGGACATAAAATATTCCCTTCCTAGGGTCAAATCATAATTCATAATCAAATATATATTCAATTGTTTAATTAACTAGGCAGTCTCAACAAATTAGGCCCTTAAGTATATAATCATCAGTATAACTTATTATATTCTAATGATATTTTGTTATTCCAGGTAAATTTATAACAAAATTAATTTTGTGGTCACTATTACAGTATGTTTGTGGCAATATATTTTAAATAAAAATTATAATATAAAAAAAAAGAAAAAAAAAAACCCAGAATACAAAAATATATAAGAGATAGAGTAACAATATTACTTTATTCAATAGTTGCCAGATAGTCTGGTTTACCTTGCAATTTAAAGAAAAATGAGATCCATCTTTGCGATTTTGCAGAGATTTTGTTCTCGACAAAATTTAATGCAATGACCATTTTCTATTTCAAGACCATGGTCACTAACTTATCTGAAGTTTTGTTAATAGCTATCAAAAGTACCAGGATTATAAAAATATTGTTAAAATATTCCTGATAGAAAAATCATTAAACAATAAGTAAAATTTGAGTTATATTTAATGTGAAAGTTTTATTTTTTTTATACAGAAAAGATTTACTACTTAATATGTCGATTTTCCTGGTTTACTTTTATATAAATCTTTATAATAGTTATTTATTCTATATTAAATTTCTGATTGTAAATGCTTTACCTTTGCAATATTCTTAGAGTCGACCAGTTGGTCTTTAAGGTTATTTTCTGGATAAACGTTCTAAGCATACGTATACCAAGAATAATCATCGAGTAAATTAAGGAATTTAAAAAATTTGAAGGCCTCCTTTAAATAATAGGTTTATTGGTCAATTTTTAGTCTAGCAAGATATGAAATAAGTTGGGCTGTAATAAAATTTCCAACTGGAAGTTTACCTAGTTCCTATATCGGATATATATCTGTTGTGGTTAATGGTATTTACGGTATTAACAAATATGGGGACCTATATACTTGTGTGTTGTTGGATAAATATTGTAATATTAAAGGATAGTTGCCAATCATCACACACACTGTTATGTTGATCTATTTTATGGGCCTTCTTTACTTTCAGACATAGCAAGAGGTTCTCTGCAAATGAAAATGCACCATCATTAGAATCTAATACTTCTGCGGGTCTTCAGTCCTCATTGTTAAAGCTTTGAAAAAGGTCACTAATAAACATATTAAATACGGTGGGGTTGATCGAGTCCACTTGTTTTATGCCTTTTAGTATGACGACAGAAAATATTGCAATTACCATCCAATTAGCCGCTTTGCTTGTTATGTTTCTATATGTAATCGAATACGAATATATAATGGATTATATATTTCAGTTTAGATTTCTACACGTCATAAAAGATGAAACAAACAAAAACAAACAAAAAAATCGAACAGGCAATTAACGCAAACTAACCATTTCTCGTACTCCGACTTGACCTTCTTTATCCATGTTTTGTCAACTAAATTGATGTTGTTCAAATGATTTTCAAGTGCTTATTATGTGTGTTTAATTGTCCATTGTTATGCTGAAATCAAAGAATGAATAGTTTTGTTATATTCCAATAAAACGAGCAATTTAAACATTTGAATTAAGGTATAGACTGTGTGAAACACAATGCATATTTAATCTACCATCTCTGTATGAAAGGTAAAATGTCATCTTTGTTTGTAAATGAATATATCGTTAGTTTTGAATCCATGAAGAGTTAATATAGTCGAAATATAATTATCCACATTATATGGCTCTCCACGGTTAGTTCAACTATTCTGGATAGGGGCAGATTTTTTTGAAAGAAGTGGAAATAGTATGAAAGTATCGCCAATCCTATGCATGTTTCCAAACAACTGCTCTGTTTTAATGATGTTTCCCCGTATTTTTCACACCATTTTCATCTCTTTTATGAAAATCTGCCCCCTATTCAATATGGCCGAAATAACTGTGAAGAGCCCTATTGTATATTATCATTTAAAATATTTATTATTTACAATATATATATAGCGCATTATCTAATTAAATTACTCCTAGCGCTTAACATAAAACAATCAATTCAGTTAAAAGAGATGTTAACCATTAAAACAATCAATGCAATAAGAATGAAATAAAATTTTGAATACATATAAAAATCAAAATGAACAGAATAGTTAAAAAAGTAAATAATAATAATTATAAGGCATATTATACCACAACGAAAAGAAAAAAGCTTAAAAGTCATTGTCACTATAAAAAATTAAATGTAATCACTAAAAGCGAGTCTAAAATAATGGGTTTTTAAATTTTTCTTAAAAGTTCGATTGATTGTTCATGTCTTAGATGGCTAGGAAGATTGTTCCAGAGGCTCGCAGTAGCTTTGTCCAAACGTCATTCTCCATAGATTTTGGTGCGTACACGAGGTTGTATTAGCTGCATTGCATTTTCCGATCTAAGAGATCTTGATGGTTGGTAGGCGCTAATTAGTTCCTCAAGATAGACGGGCGCTAGGCCATGCAAGATTTTGAAAGTATACAAAAGAAGTTTATTCCAAAAGGAATATTGGATCTCAATGCTCTTCAACTTTGTACTTTATTTGGCTTTTTTTATGAAATTTTTTTGGATTCGAGCGTCACTGATGAGTCTTTTGTAGACGAAACGCGCGTCTGGCGTATATAAAAAAATTTAGTCCTGATATCTATGATGAGTTTATTTATATTGTATTCGGTACTGCGCCGGGATCCAATGAAGTGACAGAAGAACTGGTGTTATATGATCATGTACCTAGTACGTGTAACGAGCCTAGCTGCCATATTTTGTACTCGCTGTAACTTATTGACTAAACTGGCATTTACGCCATACAGCAGAGATTTTTGGTAGTCTAGACGTGACGTGACAAGCGAGCTGACTAAAGATTTACAGGAATCCTCGGTGATAGATAATAATGTTGTTTGCCTCTGGTCGCTTTTCTTTATTTCGTTATTTTGCCATGCCGTTGTCATTTTGTTTCGACCAAATTGATTAGTAATCATACAGTCTGCCACAAGTTAAACACCACCTATTTTTATTGTATCGAGAAAAATGTTCATGTAGCAATTTTGCTAACATAAACCATAAACAAACCATAAGCTTTTGTAAACAAATAACACCCCTAGCTGCCGATTTAATTAAAAAGCCCATACAACTGTGTGACGAATGACCTAATTACGAAATAAGGATAACGGGTAACTTAATACAACCCGGTAATGACCAAAACTATAATCATATATAGATGTATATAAAAAAGAAAAGAATGATAACATAATTAGATATATTGGTTTAGTCCAAACTGTCTTTCATGTCGTGTTACTTTTGATATTTGTTGATTTAAGTATGATTTTCAATTAAGTGCTTGCATCACAAAAATGGCTGTTATTAGTATCTGCTACATGTTTTATATGTTGTACACGCAAAAAAGACTTTAAATATTACGAAAAAGGCTAACAATTTGCTCCATCACACTGTTTGTCATTAGTTATTCATTTTAGTGGGCTGAATGATCTGATTTTTAGTCTTGTCATATTCCAAGTTTTTGTTTTGCCAGTTTATTTCTATTTCTATTTAAAAAAAAAAAAAATACATCAGATATATATTATAATGATTTCTAGATCTACCACCAAATTCATGGGAGTTGATATTCAGAGGGACTCCAGGAATAGGTGTAAAGATATATGACTCATACGTCGGTACAGTTTCACTACGAACCCATGAAGTTGCATGTCAGTTACCTGTTACTCATAACTTGACTTGCACTACACATTACCGTGATCCAATTTTAGACATTTGGAGTTCACAAAGCATTCTCAAGGTAAGCTGCTAGACGGTAAACGACACTGAAAGATGGAAATTAGTTGTACTGACATTAGTTAGTAGATATAAGAAGATGTGGCAAGTCTCCATCCAAGTCATAGTTTATAAAAGTAAACAATTTTAGGTCAAAGTACGGTCTTCAACACGGAGCCTTGGCTCACACCGACCAACAAGCTATAACGGGCTCCCAAAAATTACTAGTGTAAAACCATTCAAACGGGAAAACCAACGGTATAATCTATATAAAAAAGGAGAATCGAGAAACACTTATGAACCACATCAACAAACGACAGTTACAGAACATCAGATTCCTGACTTAGAACAAGTAAAAACAATTGCAGCGGGTTTAAACGTTTTAATGGTACCAAACCTTCACCCCTATTTGAAACAATATTTTAACATCACAATATAGAAACCCACACTATAAACTTTCGATCGAAATGACTTAACTCAATCAAAAGACATATAAACGCAAGTGAACATACACTGAACGAATAAATTAGATCTATGATACAATGTAAACACAAAATCAATAAAATAAGGGATGAATTATTAAAGTAATATTATTACATTGGTTGCAATGAATTACATTGGTTCCCCAGTTAAATAAAAACCGATAATTTCACATGTGAAATAAACGTGTTTATTTCACTCTATGACATCATACAGCAATAGGATAAAAAAAAATTGTGAATGCGTAGAAAAAAGATATGGTTCCTTACATGTTTTATATTAATTTCTTTAAAAAAAAAAGCAATTTACCAATGTTATAAAAAGAATAACTAATTAAAGAATTCAAATATCGAAAAATATTCAACTCGTGGCCGAACAACACTGATGATTAACTCATGCGCTGCACGCATTCGTGAATTAATGTGTTGTTCGGTCACTCGTTGAATATTTTTCGATATTTGAATTCTTCGATTACTTATTCTATAAGTATTATTCCGCTGTGAAATGTTAAACAATTTCAGAAAAAACAACAATAACATTGAACAAAAATCCGCCATTTTAAATAATATTATACACGGGTAAATGAAAATAATTCTGTTGTTAAGTATACAGTTTAAATGGAGAAAGGAAATATTTCTTACAACATAAATATTTGTTTATGTTTATAGTACGAAGAAGTGAAAAATTATAGTTATAACACATAAAGGCAACAGTAGAATACCGCTGTTTGAAAGTTATCAATCGAATGAGAGAAAACTAATCTGGGTCACAAACCAAAACCGAAGGAAACGCATCAACTATAAGAGGAATACAACGTACCAACAAAAAAACTGAAGTGCAACAAAAAAAAAAAAAAAAAAAAACCGACATAGCAACACACACAGAAACGAACTCTAAGATGATTAATGCCATCTTCCTGACTTGGTACAGGACATTTTAAGAACAATTGTGTGTTGAACCTGGTTTGTTACTAGCCTTTTAAATATACCTCTAAAACACTTATCAAAGCTGTTATATAGACCAGCTATAACCCTAGATAAGTAAACATTAAATAATAATAAAAAAAAAACAACATTAGGCATAGTACTTACAGGTCAAATTAACAAGAAAGTACGATTTACGAGTACTCTAAGTTCGTGACAGCTAGTCAAAAACAAGTAATAATAAAAAAATCATGCATCAGAGACTGAAATCAACTGAAACAGATCCCAGGGATTTAGTATTTTAACGTCATTGACAGTCAAAGAAGACATCACGTTTTAAAAGAATACAAAGTTAGTTATGTTTCAATTTATAAAAAAGAAGATGTGGTATGATTGCCAATAAGACAACTGTCCACAAGAGACCAAAATGACACAGACATTAACAACTATAGGTCACCTTCGGCCTTCAACAATGAGCAAAGCCCATACTGCATAGTCAGCTATAAAAGGTTTTGCTGATTACAAAATCAATATTAGTGCCAATGTAAACTATATTCAAAGATCTAATAATAACATTGGTAAGATAATCATTATCTTACCAATGTAAATCTTTATCTATACATTTGTTTAAAGGTTCGATGAGTCTACACGGAACACATAGTGATTTTCGCGCTTTTTGTACAATACTACCGTGAAATATAGGATGTGAAATACCGTTTTTATATAAGTTTTCTACATGTATCAAGCACTTATGTGTTGTCTAAATGTGAGACTTATAAAAAAATATACCGTTTTATGATCCTGAAGGTAAAAGTAGCCATGTACAAAGATAGTGTAATGGTAATGAACATGGTTTTCAACAATACAGATACTGGATTGAATACAGACTGGTACAGTAAAGATCACCTAGTTTATAGTTCGTATACTGACATGACAACATTTGGAATCACATACAACTACTTCAGTATTCAAGGGTAAGTATAATGACAAGTTTCAGATAATTTGACAACATGTCCAATATTTAGCATACCTTACACATGCGGCATACTGTATTATCCTTTGTATAGCTTAACATATTGACAACTGTCAGTCATTGAATTTTGTGCCTGTCGTCGTTAACATTTTTTTTGCAAACTAACTATTAATTTATGACATGTTGCTTTATTCGAAACATTAAGGTTGTTCTAACCCAGGTATGCTTCGCCTTACTTTATTTTACACACCATTTTGGAAATACATACTCAGTAAATGCTATTCAACCTCATTTTTTTTATTTAGCCTTCTATTTGTTTTGGTTCCCTTAGGAATCTAGTGTAGACGAAAGTTGCGTCTGGAATACAAACGTTTAGGTCTGGTTTCTTTTTAGATCATCAAAATGAGTGGTGATGATACAGGCAATATATTATTATGTTTATATAGTTTGCCTTAAATATTAAATGTATTTCTAGCCTTGAGTAACGTACCTACAAACTTACAGCTTTTGCTTTTCGTTTATTGTTTTTAACATAAATTACGCCATTATATTTCATGTTTGAATGATATTACACATATCATGTTGGGTTTTTATAGTTTGCTATGCGATATATGTTTTGCTCATTGTTGAAGGCGACTGACATTTGCTAACTTCTACGTCATTTTTCGAATCTAAAGTAGTTGCATTGTCAATTATACCACAACGTCTTATTTTTATATAATCAAATGAATTTGTTCCGCTTGATTCACATTAAATGGTTCACGGCAATTTGTTTTATGGTAGATTTTTATGCCCCACCTACAACAGAAGGGGTGTTTTGCATTTTGTTATGTTTGTTCGTACATTCGTTTACCCGGTAGCAGGTATTTGTTTTTTACCTTGAGGTAGCAATACACAGTTAGGGGTTTAGTTTCGCATTTTGGCCCTGGTGGATTTTTCAATTATGAAAGTTATTGTGTAATAAAATCCATTTTTAGACAGCTGAGTACTAATTTAGCCTTCAAAGATGGTTTATTAGAACATCAAAGGTATTTTTACATGTTTTATTGGCTATTTTCTGTTTGACTCTCCGCATTTTCATAGCTAGACCAGTCATTGGTCCAGAAATTAATGTAATATTTACAAACACTTGTTTTCTACACGAAGTTTTTGACAGAATTTTACCAAAAAATGAGATGAAAGACATATGATTTTCATTGGATTAACTGAAAGACATATGATTTTCATTGGATTAACTAAAAGATATATGTAAACAGCTTCAGAAAAGGTATTACTTCAAGCGATTGAATTTCTACTTTTAGCCAAATTTTGGGGAAATATATGACATCTTTACCCCCCTTTTTGCAATATTTTAAAGCAAATAGATGCAGATTGTTGCCATGGATACACCCGAAAGAAACTATATTTTACCATTTTATATACTGGATATAAAATCTATGGATAGTCCATTACTATAGATTTAGAAATATTACACATGTACATTATAGTCTTGGCATACTCCAGACACTTAATTCTGAAGGAAAGGAGATCCGACCATTTCGATTCACCGTGTCTCACTTCATTTGATGTCACTTCGAATATGTTTGTTTAACCCTCATGTGTTTGATAACTATTTGTTCAAATACATACGTTTTTCAATGGAAGTTGGTTATATTTTTAAATTCACAGTAAAATGTATGAGCAATGGTATCTTATCAATTGAAAAATATCGGAGTCTATTCTGTATAAAATCAAGTTAAATCCACCATTTTCTTTAGGAAATGTCTATACCAAGACAATAACAATCAAAACCAAGGAGTAAACTTAGACTCATAAAACCAAAAGACATTTACATCAACAGTTGCAAATATTAAATAAGAAACAACACGAACTCCACTAAAAACCGGGAGTGAAATAAGGTGCTCCGGAAGGGTAAGCATTCCCTGCACCGCATACGGCACCCGTTGTGTTATTATTTTGTTCAGTTTGGTAATGATGGCAGGTTATTTATTATGACTGAGGAAGAATATCAGATATGATTTCTGACACATTTTTGTCATAATGGCAAATCAGCTCATCAGCCAATTTCTTGAGTGATGACCTTAATTTGATTGATTCATAGCCCTGTCGTAGCAACTTTTGAAAAAGCAGTATTCCTCGTTCAACAAAATCAACGTACTTTGAGCTAGCTCTAGAGTAACGTATCAATTGAGACACATATACTCCATATGCTGGTGTCGCTGGGATGTTGCTACACAGAAATGAAAAGTTGACTATAGGAAAATTTAAATCATTGCGTTTGTCCTAAATTTTGGTATTTATGAATATGACTATCTGTTAGTTGATGTAGTCGAGCGTTTTATTTTGTCTGGACTTTCACCTTTTTGAATTTACCTTTGAGTTTAGTATTTTTATAAATATTTGTTTACAATAAAAAAACCTGGAGTTGCGAAATAGCTTGCACATCTACTGTTTAGACTTAAAGAAAAACAATCTAAACAAAGCTACTCCTTTTGCATATACTAGTAATGTTTGCAATGAGTAAGATATAGACACTATTAAGGCTATCAGAAGTCATTTATACATGTATGCCTAACTTGCGAAGGTTTTCTAAAACGACAAACTATTTTGCTTTTCTGTGCAATAACATTTTTTGACATGATATTGGTAACCAAATATTCTCATGCACTGGATTAATTTATAAAATATGTTTGTCTATATGTCAATTCGCAATGCATTTTTAACAACGGACTTTCAGATACATTTGAATCTATTTTATGTTGTATGAAGTCAACTCCTCCTGCTTAGTGCCACGTGCCCTAGTCCAATCGACAAACTGGTCTATAGTATATTCGTATACACACATCATTTCACAAATCAGTTTCTTTGAAGAAAAGTATAACAAAAATACCAACCTCAGAAATTCAAATATGAAAATACCATAAAGACTGACAAAATCACACTTTATAAACCAACGGAACGAGTAAAGACAAATGTCAAATCCGGAAAAAAAAGTAAAATCACAAAAATACTGAACTTAGAGGAAAATCAATTCGGAAATTCTATAATCACATGGCAAAATCAAATAACAAAACGCATCAAAAACGAATGGACAAGAACTGTCATATTTCTGACTTGGTACAGGCATTTTCAAATGTAGAAAATGGTGGATTAAACCTGGTTTTATAGCGCTAACCCTCTCATTCTGAAGTGATTGATACATTTTCGCGGAATGTAGGTGCTTAAAAAGCAACCAAAAAGCAACACGATAGGATGTCTATCAGGTATTGTTTCTCGACAATTAAAAATCATAAAGATATCATTGCCTTCTTTTATGAATAGAAGTAGCGTTTCACTAAATGAATTCAACACCTGTGAAAGGTGTATTGCAAAATTACAAAAATAAATTTCCATTAAATCATGTTCATTTTAGCTACACTGGGTTTGAAAAATATTATAATTGTTCAAATCTCGATTCATTTCAGTGAGGAAGCGATAGAACGAAGATTTTATATCAACAACAATTACAATGGATGTTCGTTTGATATGGGATGGATAGCAGTGTTTGATTATGGTTTTACTTGCTCATATGAGATTGGATTGCAGTATCCTGCTTTTGCATACATGCCAAATAACATAATGGGTCAATGGGACCTTAAAGGTTATTATCAATACATCAAATCTTTCATTGATTTTTAAGTACCTTTAAACACCGCATATTGTTAATACCTTTCTTAACTGCATGGAAGAGCCTATATGTAAATCTAAATATAACTTTGATTATGATCATTCTCATTATAAAGGCAACAGTACTATACCGCTGTTCAAAATTCATAAATCGATAGAGGAAAAACAAATCCGGGTTACAAACTAAAACTGAGGGAAACGTATCAAATATATGAGAACTACGACACAACAGAGACACAACACCGAAATTTAACACACACAGAAACGAACTATAATGTAACAATGGCCATTTTCCTGACTTGGTACAGGGAATTTTATGAAAAATGGTGGGTTGAACCTGGTTTTGCACCATATACTGTTATTTGCAATAATGATTTTAGTAAACACAGTGGTTTCAAATAAATAAGCTATACAGGTAAATGGACAAAAAATACGATCAATTGCATATTTTTGATACTCGTAAGAAAGACAGATTTATATAAAACATGAATAATTTCAGAAAAGTTTTAAATAATTAAGAAAATTAGTGAACGAATATGCTATAAAAGAAAAAGTTTAAGTATACGTTTTCAAAAGTCCAGAGTCAAAAGTCTGAATTTTCATGATTTTGATAACCAAGCGTACGGTGACCTTTAATTGTTAATTTCTGCATGTGTCATTTTGGTCTCTTGTGGACGGTTGTCTCATTGGCAATCATACCACATTTTCTTTTTTATATAAACGATTATTGAAATGTCTTTTTTATGCACTCGGTATACTTGGTTGATAACTACACGACAGTTTTGATATCTGGTCTTTTGCCATGAGTTAACGGTGAACATAGCGGTTGTGGTTTGTTACATTAGGATTTAGCTCATTTGCATAATCGACTGATTGATCTAATATGGAAATTTCTTTAATAATACATATCTGTTAAACACGGTCCTGATTTATATGACAATCTGATACTTTATTTGTTAATTAGTGATTGTCATTAACCTTATTTCAGCTTTCAAGCTTGCGGACGCATTAGCAATTTACATACAAAAGTAACTAGCCATGTATGAGTTATAGAGGAACAACAGTATATTTCCAAACCAAATACTGATGTAGAACCGATATTGATTAGCTGGACAGAATCGAATAAACCAAATATCATAAGAGTGTTACTAATAGGTTCTACAAAATAACGATACACGTCGGAAGATAGACCATATATTCAATACGACGTTAATCATTACTGATTATCATAGAATGTATTAAAATTTAATAACTTTTGCTTCGTTTTTACATTGTATTTTTTATCCTTAAATTCGAAACCATCATTGAGTTAAGAGAATCGCCGTCTGACCACATGGCTAGGTTATTGTGTTTGTTATCAGTTTATCTTCGACTTGAACAGTTTTTACCAAATACGATGAAACTATGTTTTTATTTTCAGTTATAAGTTTCTTCATGTTGTGTTGTTACATATGCAATTTGCGATATTTTATCAAATATGATTTCAATTAAAATGCTATGCGTTGGTAAACATTTTGATGTTATGGATATTCGCAAAATAATTGTAAAAATATTATGACAGTTTATAGCTAACCCTTTCTCTTATGTTTGTTGCCTATAATCAATGTTTTTTAATGAAGAGACAATTCACGTATGACAATACACGTGTGTGATACGAAAAAGTGATATGAAAGTATGCGTCAGTTTGATTGGCTTATTCAGCATCATTAGACGATATGAGGACATATCCATTAGCTATTGACAACTTTCAAAGGTTAAGACAGTGAACATATGATTTCTTCAATGCTATAAAATCTACTCGCACCTTTCACCTGAAAATCTTCGTTTTGCTAAATCTTAACACATCGTACAAAAAGTTTTAAAATGTATGATGTTAAATTGATACCAGAACCTGACATATGACGTTATACTGCTATGTACAAATACTAATCAACGATTTGCAGGTTTTTCAATTTAACAATGAAAGTGTTGACCATAAAAGAAATAGGTTTAACAAAGCGTAAAATTTGATATCGCTTGATAAATACCAAATCTCGTTATTTAATTTAGATAGTAATGATAAACTCGACGAAGGCTCATGTATCATTATATTGGAATTAAATAACTCAAGTTTATATTACGCGTTAACGAATCCATATTCTTTATGAAACCTATAATAAAATAAAAATTCAACCTTTTTTCACTCCGATGTAGAATTAACTCAGCGATTAAGATTCAAACATTTTTTTTTATATGTTTCAATTTTTGATTTGACCCAACAATTAAAATTCAGGCATTTTTTTACACAATTTTTGATTTAGCTTTGACTAAACGAGTGATATTGAAAATTGGCCCGACATCTTACTTATATCTAAAATATTATTCCAAAATCAAAGATAAATGAGGGGTTTTTTGGTAAAAATGGGACTGCAACTTTTCGTGGACTGTTTATTCATTGGTTTGATTTGTTTCTTTATGACCTAAAAAGTGCAATAACCGAAATTATTAACGAAAAGTTTTTAAGTAAATGGCGAAAAAACTCACACACATCAAACGAATGGATAACAACTATCAGATTCCTGAAATTTACACATACGAACTTACTTTAAATAAATGTAATACAGGCAGCAATAATGACTTTTTTCAAGATTTACATATTTCAATTTAACACGGGCAACTACTAGTTTTCAAAAACTTATTACACGATTTTGCGTTCTTATTGTTTATTTCCAAGTCTTGGAAGGAGATGTGCTTTTGTACCCTTATTATTCTGAATATATTTTACAGCGTTTTTACTATGCCTATTCTTTATTTCAATTGACGTTATTGATGTATAAATGATAAACTACTAGTCAGGGATTTTACTTCCACACAGTTTGCGTTTACAACATCAGATTAAAGAAAAGAAAAATAACAAAAATTCCCAAAACATTACCTTAGCTGTATATTTTGCAAAACATTTAGGAATTTGTTGTCCCCAAAGCACTTGGACTTCGAACTTTTTTTTACCTTTCTTAATTGTTTTATTCGAGCGTCACTAATGAGTCTTCTGTAGGCGAAACGCGCGAATGAAAAAAAATAAACCTGGTACCCATGATTAATTAATATACTGAACTTCGTGGAAAATTCAGGCTTGCGCAGGGTTTCTTCTTTCACATGTTTAGCTTTAATTGTTCCCAATGGTACTGAATGATATCTGTCAGTACTTCGGAACTTCATTTAAAGATACTTATGAACCTGACATTTATTATGTCTAATCAATATGATTTCACTGATAAAAGATGGATAGAAGATAAAAGCACAAACAATCCCATAAGAATCATAAACTGAAATATTTATGGGAATGAAGATATCTCTCTGATAGCTAATGTTAATATTTGAAGAGAATGCTTCGTTGATTTTAAACTATTTTACTCTAGTTCGTATCGACTGTTTACCATTAAAATCTGAACATGAGAGATACCTTTACAATATATTGACAATTACCTTAATTGCACAAACAAAACCGGACCGAATCAAACTCTACGATGGATGCATATTAATCTGAAACGAAAAGATATTTAATGTTATTTTACTGGAATTGAAAATTAGTTACTAGAAGTTTTTATCCAAAAACAAAATCAAATATTGTTATATCAATGGAAATTTGAAATTTTGGAATAACAATGAGAAAAATCTTAATTTACATTTTGTACGTTATAAATGACGCTGTGTGTTCTTTAGCCATATCATCAAAGACGTATGAGGTTTTAAAAGGAATTAAAATGTTGAATACTTTTTACACAGTTTCATTAAATCATAACAGTACGAATAAATGTGCATCGTACTGTTTAGCTGACATAGCATGTGTTTCAGCGAATTACAATTTTGTTACAAAGCAGTGTCAGTTAAGTACAAAAAGTCCGCTAGATGAAACTGCCAGCGTAGTGGAAAATGACGAATGGAAAGTCTTGTTTTGCAAAAAAGGTAGGTCATCAAAAAGGGTTTTTGTTAAGAGCTCAAGCTCCAAGGAGGTACAAATGATGAAAAATTTATTAACAGCGTATTCTAACAATTTCACAAGTAAACAGAATATATCCAGATGATTCTTCCTTATCCTTCGTTCTTTTGTCGATCCAAATTGGTACATTTGAAGATGTTTTCTTGCCATTTTACTGAGCATCTTTTACTAATATAATAGTGTTGAACACTGCCAGTGTCTGCCCTACATGTTGAACTTAAAAAAGCCTTATTCCTTAAATTTGTTTCACACGGTTCAGGCACTTCCTAAAAATAGTAAAAATACCTGGAAAACCAAGAAATTTTTATTTTTTGGTAGTGTGTAAAGTTTTTCCCACACCCAATTCTGTATTAGATTCATAGTTACTAGTCTTTGTAGAAAAAGTGTATAATTAAAGCAGTCATTTTGAATGATAACAGTTGTTTGGTTGTTGGTGAACGGGAAAGCTTTTTTGCGTTCTTTTTCCTATGCAATTACTTGAAAACTTTCTAGGCCTCATGTTTCTTGTAACATAACTAAAACAAAATAGTATATTCTATGCATAAGATAAAACGAATAGTATTTTTTTCGAACAATCTTTTAGGCAATATTTGTAAAGCATTCCAAACTTTGTATTAGATTTTACAGAGTTTAGCTTTAAGTATCACTGTCGATACATTAATTGTTGAAATGCATATTTAGTGCAGTAGAAATAGTACTGTTACTGTTATTGTATACGTATTATTACGTATCATTACATAACTCTATAAAGGCGATTTGTTTAAAACTGTTCTCATTAAGTATATTGAACATAGAGGACTGAGAACTTAGAAGTAATTACCTAATTCAATTTTGATTACACGTGTTAAAGTTAAATAAAGAAAAACAACCTGGAGATATATGAATGAAGTTTAAAAGTATTATGGAATAGATTAATCATATAAAAATCTTTATTGGGAGTAAGTATTATTTGAGCGAACTGAATGATTGAGGGAAATTTAATTTATATCTGCCACTTATAAAGGCACACACACATTAATTAAATGAAGATAACCAATTGAATACTTCGAAAATTTCATTCTGAGGTCAGAAAGGATGAACTTATCAAAAGTCAAGTCATTAAAGATGGTTTTTTTCGGAAATGTTTTTGATTAACTCGTAGGATATTTGTATTGAAACTAAACACATTTATTTAACAATTAGTTGTTGGCATGAAACGGGTAATTTTCTTGTTGTATGATTAATAAACTCATCATAGATACCAGGATTGAAATTTAGTATTTGCGCCGACGCGCGTTTCGTCCACAAAAGACTCCTCAGTGACGCTCGAATAAAGAAATGTTAACAGGCAATATAAAGTATGAAGTTGAAGGACATTGAGAACGAAACATTCTAAAAGTGTTGCCAAATACATCTAAGATTATCTTTTCCTGAAGTAGAAACGCCTTAGTATTATAATAATTCATTTATTATTCTTGCATGATTACAAACACCGAATGGGAGGGATTATTGTAAATTTTCATATGATGAAGACGAAATTTTTCAACAATTTCAATTAAAGTAGAGTAGAGGTGACATTTTAGTAAACCGGCAAAGTTTGCTCACGTGAATTTCACATCAATCTCACATGAAATTCACGACAAAAATTTCACATTTCACAATGTATTGAATGGAATTAAATTCCTGGATTCGAATTAAAAAAAATATCAATCAATACCATTAAAAAGAAATGTGCATTTTACTATTTAGTAGAATCTTCACATGTTAAGGGAATTATAATGTTTAACAAAAACAAAATATTTTCTAAACAATTCGACCAACGTAAAGGAAGATAAGAGAATGATGATACTAAAACATCTAAAAAAATCAAGCTGATGACAACATTTTTTTTTATAAGAAATGAAACTAAAGTATCATCTGCATTTTGAATTTCGAAATTTCAGCACAATATTTCATTGGCAATTCACCTATCTCATACCTTGGCCGTTAAAATGTAAAATTACAAAAATACCGAACTCTGAGAAAAATTCAAAACGGAAATATCATATTTAAATTGCAAAATAGGAATCTCAAACACATCAAACAAATGGATGACAACTTTCCATTTTAAATTCAGGTTCACTGGAATATATGAGATGCAAAACTGACTTAAATATGGGTTATTCAGTAAAAGGACAGCATCCATATATCTGAAATTAAAATTATTGTAACGGTTTAGGGGTAATGATATAAGAGATGACTTGTATGTAAATTATGTTGTTATTACGATTTCATGTGTAAATTATGTTGTTATTACGATTTCATGTGTAAATGATGTTGTTATTATGCTGTTTATGGGACGTTAAGGCGAAAGCAAAGAGTTCGTTCTCATTGTTTATTCTCAAACGCATGTGTGTCGGTAAATCAGTTACCAGGTTACCACTCACTTCCAATGGCTATGCACAGCATCCTGATGATTTGGGTCAATGGTTTTGCTTCATGTCCCACCGATTTTGGTAAGACCTAATAAAATTGAGAATGAAAATGGGGAATGTGCCAAAGAGACAACAACTCGACCATAGAGCAGACAACAGCAGAAGGTCACCAACAGGTCTTCAATGCAACGAGAAATTCTCGCAGCCGGAGGCGTCCTTCAGCTGGCCCATTAACAAATATATACTGGTTCAGTGATCATGAACACCATACTAAACTCCAAATTGTACAGTATAAATAGGACGTTTTACGGGTTGTGCGTTTAGACTGTGGATCTGATACCAGGGCATATACATTACCTTACTTGACTATATATTTACCGACCGCAACCAATCCACAGTCTCTCAACCTAGTATCATAACGTATTGTTATATTTGACACGTCCCACAACTACATTGCATAGATTATTACCTGACTTGACCTTGGACATAATTAATCTTGCTTACACACAAAATACCAAATACTACATGCAGAAAATATACTTATACTGCACACTTAAATCTATACTTCAAAAGGAAAAGACCGATTTCGTTGTATCGCATCTCCTCTGAAACCATACAGTCGGAAATATTTGTGATATTCGGAGATCCATGTCTTAAACGCTTGTGTATGCTCAATCGACGAACTGCCCGTGAAAATAAAAAAAAAAAAAACTCGCAAAAACAATCAGACTTTGTTTGCAACAAGCGACGGTCTAAGAGTTTGAATGTCCATGTGGTATACTTCGCTTCTCTATTCTTATACAGAAAAAGTTTGCTACTGTCGTTTTTTCTAATCTATTTTACATTTTGATATAAATCTGTTTGACAGTCTTCCTACATTTTAATATTTCAAATCTTTACATCTATACAATTCTGACACTTTGTCTCTACGATTATTCTCAGGTTATAAGTTATAAGTATACTATATCTATACCAAAAAATGCACATTGCACATCAAGTTATGTAGCAGTTCTGAGTCCTCAGTCGATAATGGGTTTAAATTATTTGTCTAACAAGATGTAAAATATATTGTGTTGTAACTAAATTTTCAACTAGAAGTCAACCTAGTTTTAATGGAAAATTTATAATTGACAATGTCTTATCGGTTCGAAAAAGGTATTTACAAATAGTTCAAAGGAATTATTAAAAGGGTGCTTCATCAATAGAGTTTTCTGTACTGCTTTATGTCTTGCCATATAATACACAAGAAAATAATACATAAAGGAAATTTCTTAGTTGTGAGTCAAAACTGTTCAGGAGCCTTTAAATCAGTGGTTGTCGTTTGTTTATCTGTTACATATTTGTTGTTCGTTCATATTTTGTATATAAATAAGGCCGTTTGTTTTTTTTCGCTTGAATTGTTTTACATTGTCATTTCGGGGCCTATTATAGCTGCCTATGCGGTATGGGCTTTTCTCATCGCTGAAGGCCTTACGTTGACCTACAATTGTTAATTTCTGTGTCATTTTGGTCTCTGGTGGAGAGTTTTCTCATTGGGAATCATACCCGATCTTCTTTTTTTTTATATTAGCTAATTTATAAAAAAAAAATGACACCGAAAACGGTAAAATACCCAGAGAAGCTGTCTTTGCTTTGAAAGAAAATAACACTCTCCTAGCTCCCCCCCCCCCCCGCTCTTCGAGACTTTTTTTGAGGTAGCAATAAACTTTCGCTCTTCGAGACTATTTTTGAGGTAGCAATAAACTTTCATAAGCAGTCTAAAATTCCATATTCAGTTACATTTTGTAATATGTTTCCTTTAAATTCTACAAAAAGGGGCGGGGACTACTAGAGTAGTTTTGTTTCTTGTTAGTATTTAAAGTAAGTTGCCAATCGTCATAAAAATTGTTAAATTTATCAAGACTATTTTGTAGGCCTTTCTTACTTTTAAACATAATAAGAAGGTTATATGCAAATAAAATTTAACCAACATTAGAGCTTAATACTTTTACAAGTCTGCACTCTTCAGTCTTTGAGCTTTGTCTTATCTCATTCATAAAGATATCTAACAGGGTTAGGCTTATGGCATTCCATCATTTTACCCTTCATAGTAAAACAACAAAAACTATTGAAATTATTGTCAAATGAATAGCTTTGCCTGTAATGTTTGTATATTACATTGAATAAGAATAGATATTTAATATATAATTCATGTTAAATTTCCACATGTCATGAAAAGTGTAACGTGAGATAATGTATTAAAAAAACCATGCAATATTAACTCAACTTATAATTTCCTATAACCCTGGCTTATCTATGGAACGCCACAGCTGTTTTATGTGGAATTCTGATATTACTTTATGTTGTTTTATTATTACTTAATGATATTTCGTCTTTACTTAATATGGTTTTGACATTACGTAATGATGTTTTAATATAACCCAATATGGAATAGTCATTACTTAATGATATTTCGATATTACACGATATGGCTTCGTATTGACTTGATACAGTTTTGTCATTACTTAATATGGTTTTGTTATTACTCGATGTGGTTTCACCATTATTTAATATGGTTGTGTTATTAGTCAATGTGGTTTTAACATTACTTGATGTGTATGTAACTCAACGTAATGTAGTTGTTTCATTACATGATGTGGTTTTGTTATTTCGTAATGATGATTTGTCTATTCTTTATGTGGTTTTAACATTACGTAAAGATGTTATCAAACTACTTGATGTGTTTGTTTCATTATTTGATGTGGTCTTGTCATTGTTTGATGTGGTCTTGTCATTCTTTGATGTGATCCTGTCATTCTTTGATGTTATTATCCCATTACTTGATGAGGTGTAACCACGTAACCAATTCGGAAAAACCTGTTCTATTTCTAGATAGATTTCCATGTTGTATGTGCCTTGAATGATTGTGGTCATCTATCGAACTAGTGTTCAAATTAAAGTTCGGGTTACTGTTTGAGTTAAACTTTGAGTTAGTTTTCGAATTCAAGTCATGCTTAGAATTATAGTTCTTGTTAGCATTGAGTTTCGATTTTGAGTCACATTTAAAGGCAGAGTTTTAGTTACAACTTCGAATTTGAATCACTTCTTGAGGTAGAAATTGAGTAAGATTCGAATTGAAGTCTCATTTAGATTAATTAAGATTTCGAGTTGAAATTCGAGCTATTTTATATGTCTTTTTGAGTTCGTAATTAAATTTTTCTATCGTGGAACAAGGGCTTTTGCTCGGGCTTCCGAAAAGAGGGCTCCGGGGTTTGCGTACTAAATAAACAATGTTACAGTATACAAAACATAGGAGTTGAAATAAAGTTAGATGTTGTGTGATTGCCAATGAGACAACTATTCATCAGAGTTTAAATGCAGTGGATATAATAAATCATATATAGGCAACCGTACAACACTCAGTGTAGACAGTAAAGAGTGATAAATTCCTAGGATTCAAACTGTTGGAGTAGTTATGCGGAATAACCATATACCAATAATGGGACGAACAGACGGACGGACGAACAGAGGTTAAACACTGCTCCCAACTTTCAGTTCCGGTACAGTTGCGGTGGCTTAAAAATACAGTTTCAATTGGCTGACTCAATAGATCGGTATTACTGGGTAATTTAAATCCATCGGGGTGATCTTGGGTTCCTCAGAAAGGTCAAGAAATTCTGTTCAACGTGTGGCACCCATCGTGTTATTCGCGAAATTACAAACTCAGTGATTTGGTTTTATTTGGTAGTTCACATTCGAGTAAAAGATGACGGTATTATGGTTACGACAACTGGAACATGTTCGTCGTCACATGTGAAAGATATTCCAAAAAGTTTATTTTTCAATTAGTACGAGGTAGATCAGAGAACTCAATTGATTAAAAATAAAAGATTAATATTCGTATATATGTTAAAATGATCATTCGCGCTAAAAAAGAATTCTTATTTTATAGTGTTGATGTTTTGTCGCTTAGTCCGAGCCCCCTCCCCGATTTTCCTGTAACTTAAGTGTGTTCATTTGTTTACAATAAAGTAGTAGTCGTTTGATTTGTGTCTAGCCTTCGACATCAATGTAGCGGCAGTGAGACACAAATAGAGGCAACAGTAGTATACCGCTGTTTAAAATTCATAAATTGATAGAGAAAAAAACCAAATCCGGGTTACAAACTAAAACTAAGGGAAACGTATCAAATATATGAGAACTACGACACAACAGAGACACAACACCGAAATTTAACACGCACAGAAACGAACTATAATGTAACAATGGCCATTTTCCTGACTTAGTATAGGCCATTTTTTGAAAAAATGGTGGGTTGAACCTGGTTTTGTGGCATGCCAAACCTCCCGCTTTAATGGCAGTGTTAATTATTACATTAAAATTACAACATTACACGACAGGGTAAACAGATAAATGGGAGAAAATATAGGACAGAGAAACAAACGAATAATAGCCATCAAAAGGTAACAAGTTAAAAAATATTTTTTATACGCCAGACGCGCGCTACGTCCACACAAAACTATGTTCAGATGGAAAAAAGGTTGAAAGCCATAACAACTACAAAGTTGAAGATCGCCGAGGACCAAACGTTAAAAAAAGTTGTGAGGCCAGGGTTAGCCGCCTGGGACAAAAACATCATTATTATCAAAAATAATATAAGTTTTGCAAACAGTTAATTTTATAAAATAACTATATAATAAATATACATGTACATGATTAAACTGAAGTGGTTACTAGCTATATAATTAAAACGAGCACATTACAAAATCACAGCCCTGTTAGCCATAGTCAATGCAACGCCCAAAGTGACGTCACATTTGAATTTCTAAAACGCGTTCCGAAAATTTAAGAAAGAATTTGGATGAAATTCAAGATTAGATTTGTATGACTTATCTAACTTATATTAATAACAGTGAAAATTATAATACTGATAAATATTTAATTGTAGTAGAAATTAGATAATTAATTGTATTATCTAGCTTTGTGGGTGTTTCTCCTGATCAAACTGCAAACAAAACCACAACAACATCGTCGATAGTTGCGTCGTTTCGGAACCTTTTATAGCTTACTATGGGGTATGGGTTTTGCTCATTGTTGAAAACCATACAGTTTTGTTTGAGTTAAATAAAACCGAATTAAACTGTTTTGACATGATAAATTTATTACCTCCATGAAGTGTTTTAAAACTTGTATAGGAGTTGTTCTTCAATATCAAGAAAAAGCATCTACAGAAAAACACTTTTTTTTTACCGATGAATGTACAGCCGATCAACATTACGCTTTTATACTGAAAGCAGCAATATCAGGCGAGACACAGCGTTCCGTGTAATATTTTACAAATTTATTAACACTGCGTCTATTTGAGAACATCGGTAAAAATAACAGGACCAAGTGGTCTCCGAAATACCGCAAAATTTTTAGAACATTTTTGTCATTATTGTCTGCCGTTAACCTTTTTCATACCAAATAACTCTGAACAACCACTCGAACTTTGATTTGAACTTTAACTTTGGCGATACCAATCCAAAGCACATTAAACAAACGACATATTGAAATCTGTTAAAAAATAGAACGTTTTTTCCCGAATTGGCCACGTAGTTTTACCTCATCAAGTAATGGGATAATCACATCAAAGAATGACAGGATCACACCAAACAATGACAAGACCACATCAAATAATGAAACGAACACATAAAGTAGTGTAAAATCGTCAAATTTTGAAACATCATTAAGTAATGTTAAAACAATAAAAAGAATAGACAAATCATCCTTACGAAATAACAAAACCACATCATGTAATGAAACAACTACATTACGTTAAGTTAGATACACATCAAGTAATGTTGAAACCAAATTGACTAATGACACAACCATATTAAATAATGGTGAAACCACATCGAGTTATGACAAAACCATATTGAGTAATGACAAAACTATATCAAGTCAATACGAAACCATATCGTGTATTATCGAAATATCATTAAGTAATGACTATTCCATATCGAGTTATATTAAAACATCATTACGTAATGTCAAAACCATATTAAGTAAAGACAAAATATCATTAAGCAATAATAAAACAACATAAAGTAATATTAGAATTCCGCATAAGACAGCTGTGGCGTTCCATATATAGTTATCAAAGTTATCAGGATTATAATTATTACGCAAGACTCGCGTTTCGTCTACATAAGACTCATCAGTGCTGCTCATATCAAAATATTTATAAAGACAAACAAGTACAAAGTTGAAGAGCATTGAGGATCCAAAATTCCAAAAAGGTGTGTCACATACGGCTACGGTAATTTATGCCTGGGATAAGAAAATCTTTAGTTTTTCGAAAAAATTCAAAGTTTTGTAAACAGGAAATTTATAAAAATGACCACCTTATTGATATTCATGTCAACGCCAAATTGTTGACTACTGGGCTAGTGGTTCTTCGGGGACGAAACGTCCACCAGTGGTGTAAATAGTTATCAAAGAATTCAGGATTATAATTTAGAACGCCAGACGCGCGATTCGTCTACATAAGACTCATCAGTGACGCTCATATCAAAATATCTATAAAGCCAAACAAGTACAAAGTGGAAGAGCATTGAGGATCCAAAATTCCAAAAAGTTGTGCCAAAACGGCTGAGGTAATCTATGCCTGGGATAAGAAAATCCTTAGTTTTTTTTCTCGAAAAATCAAAGTTTTGTAAATAGGAAATTTATAAAAATGACCACATTATTGATACTTATCTATGTTTTAACTATTAAGTGGATCCTGTTCAAAATTATTCTGCCTAATATGTCTTTATAATTATTCATATTATGTTATTAATTTCAATTTCCAATAAAACGAGTAATAGAACATTTAAAATAAATCATAGATTTTTTTAAATACGATGCTAATTCAATTTACATTCTCTTTATGAAAGTTAAGTGTAATTATTGTTTGTTAATAACTAAATCGTCAGTTTTGAATCCACGAAAAGTTTAACTAGTATAAAAATAATTATTTTTGTAACTGTATACTGTTGTTTTTTGATATTTTGTCATGGCGTTTTTCAGTATTCGACCAAAAAATTTTTCATATTGATTTGTATTTATAATCTTTTGTAAGTAAATTAACAAAATTACCCAACTCCAATGAAAATTCAAAACGTCCCTTATCAAATGGCAAAATAAAGCTCACACATATCACAACGAACGGACAACAACTGCTTTATTCCGGCCTTGGTACATGCCTTTCTTTATGAAGTAAATAGAGGATTAAACCTAATTTTATAGCTATACCTCTCACTTGTATGACAGTCGCATAAACTTCAATTATATTGACAACAATATGTGAGTAAAATAAACAAAAATTTCAAAAATTGCAATGCAGCAGTCAATATTATGTTATAATCTAACTCACTATAAATGCAAATAACTATATCAACAAAGATAATAGAAATGGCGTAAAGACACTCTATAGACGAGGCTCAGAAATAAAGTAGAAAGGCAAAAATGCAAACAAAAACCATATCACAATAACACAATGGCAGGATTTATAACGAGCCAAGGAGAACATCTAAAGAACTTTTATCCTGTAGGCCATGTGGTGATGAATGTCGATAATTAACCTTAACCACATAAAAAAGAGACATTTCAGTATTAAACGTTTCAGAATCTTTTAATTATTTTTACAAGCTTTGATAACAGATATATCGTATTCAAGATTACATGTTCGTTTTTTTTTTTTTTTGAAATTCTCCCGGATAGAATATTTATGGATTTGATCTGAAACACAAATTCCCGAATATTATCGAGCTCTAGAAATATTTTCAGGGAAGATAGATCGTAAGCTTTTTTTTTATATCTTATATTTCTTTGAAACGTAAATGATTGTTTTGGAGAAGGGAGTTTACAGTCTAATACTGATGTAATAAATGTACGTTCCAGTATACCTTAAACAAAATGTACCTACGGTAATTGAAAGGTCATTCACTGAACTCAGTTTGTTTTCCAATTGATATGCCATAAATTATTAGATTTATCAAATATCCATTAAGTGTAATGATTGATGCAAATGGCCATGCTCCAAATGAAAGCTTCAAACATGAAGATGAAAGAGTGTCGACCATTTAAAAAAAACATGTAATTTGAAAATATTGATATACAGATATAAATACACTACAAATAATTATATTAATGATTTCTAGATCTACCACCAAATTCATGGGAGTTGATATTCAGAGGGACTCCGGGAACTGGTGTAAAGCTATATGACTCGTACGTCGGTACAATCTCACTCTCTATTCATGAAGTCGGATGTCAGTTACCTTTTACCCATAACTTGACTTGCACTACACATTACCGTGATCCAATTTTAGACATTTGGAGTTCACAAAGCATTCTAAAGGTAAGCTTCTCGACTGTTACAGATACTTAAGATGAAAATTAGTTTTATTGACATGGACTGTTAAACGTGTTATCCTAAAAATGTTTCACAATGATTATTGGCAAAACTTTACATGATTGCTTTTCAATGCAATTACAAACAAACTTCTAAATATTAGCTTATTAAAATCGTATTCCAATAAATTATGTAAATAGTAAAACAAATACAAAATTTACTTAAACATCCATGTTTACACACTGATATAAAAGATTTACTAGTACAAGTACTGATGCATTTGTATTTTAAACAATTATTTCAAAATAAAAGTGGTATTTTATTTTTTTTAAAGACTACTCAATCAAAAACTTGATAACAAATCTGTCACGTTTTTTAATGTTTTTTACCACATATGCATGTTATTACAAACAAGATTAAATGTATCATTATGTGGGGGAAGCAGGCTTGGAAAAGTTAGAAACTATTGTTTGTGATCAACTCATACATTTTGTATACGAGTCTTTAAACTTTACAGAAACATTTGACACATTGAAATGTTGAAACTGTGCTATGAAATCTTTTTTATTAATTTCTTTCCCCTTTTCAGACTTTGGACTGTAAATATTCAGAATAAACTGTACATCTTATTGATAATTTGTCAGTGAATCCCTCTTCAGTTTACTACAATGATCCTAGAAACCTCATTGACCAATTGCACACATATTGAAGTTGTACACCTGCTAGTACATAACTGTTTATGGTTTTTTTTTTTTTTGTTCCAGAACTGTCATATTTTCATAAATTGTTTTAAGACAAATTTGATGTAATCATCCCTTCTCGATTATTTGTAACCTATTGATTTTGTGCAATCTAGTCATTTGATCTTCGTCCATTTGTGATACAGAATTTCATTGCACTCTAATTGGTTTTCAATGTCTAATTGAAAGGAATACCATGAAACATTTCGAAGTCAAACAGTTTGGACAAAATCCATCGTGCACATTGGAAAACCAAAGTGTGGAAAGGCAAATTCAAAAATACGGTTTAATGAACTCTGAAAACATATAAATTAAACGAACATATATTTTTTTTTAATTTCGACATAAATTTTTTTTATCCACATTTCAAAAGCGCTAATAGCATTATAATCTTTGTAAATTTCTTAATTATTCAAATTCTATTGCACCAGTTTTTGTGATATACTTAAACCTTTTCATGCGTTCTTATTGAAACACGATTTGGAAGCGTTTTAACTGTTAACAAAACTTTGATTTTTTTAAAAAACTAAGGTCTTTTTACCTCGGGAATAGATTACCTCAGCTGTATTTGGCAAAACAGGAATTTTAGGTCCTCAATACTCTTCAACTTCGTACTTTATTTGGCCTTTTAAACATAGTTTGATTTGAACGTCACTGGTGAATCTTTTATAGACGAAACGCGCGTCTGTCGTAAATATAAATCAGATTCCTGCCTATGGGCAGGTGAAAATCTTATCAAAAATATGTTAATCCGCCAAATATTATATTGACTCTCCAAGTTATTAAAACCATTAAATTAATTTTTCCATCGTTTGTCTATTGGCGATATGATGATATTGTTATGTCAAGACAAGATGTTGAATTTTGATTTGGTTTGTCTTTTGGTTGCTGTCTTATTCACATATATCACAAGTGTTTGTTTTTGCATACACAATGTCATTTGCAGGGAAAGTAACAACATACAATTTATAACACAATACTTAATTTATATTTAAAAGCTTGTTGCTTTTCTGCTTAAGTAACAGTTAATAATTATTTATTCTTTTTTGCACTTATTCAAATAATTTTTAGTTATGTTATTCTGCAATTCAAATATTTACGTACATATCTAAAAACAAAAACTACATACATTAGATATTTATCAACTTGGTTAAAGTAACCTGTGAACAAACCCTATGTTAAGATAGAATTTCATGATTCATGGACTGTGAATTAAATCAAACAGCAACATCTGTAATGGGACACAAGCCTGTCAAATTCCTGATCACCAATTTGACTCAAATTCACATATGTGATCTATTACCATGTAAAACATTTATTCGAATTATAAGAAGACTAAAAAAAAAACAATTAACAGGATATGGGCTCGATAATATGTAGCATTGGTTCGTGTGTATTTTAGTCTTGACGCCATCTAATTAACTATCGAGGTGACCACCGAATAACCTCCGATGGTGGTAATAATAGCTATATAAACAAAATATAGATGAATACCATTTTATTGTAAATTTTGATTTTATAAAAGTACAAATTTGTTGCGGTCATACGAGCAAAACAATTAATAAAATGCAAAATTGTAAAATTATAGAATACTTCAAAAACATTAACATATGAAAAATATATGTATGCGGTTGGTGTGTTCTCCCTTATAGATTCCGCTTTCCTCACCCTATCATAATGTTTCGAACAGCGAGCTGCATACTATTAAATTGTGCTAAAGGTTATTGCATTCAACATTTTTAATAACTCTATTAAGCCTGACTTTATTAAATTGATAGCTTTCCCCAGCTGTTAACGCAAAGATTTCACCATTTTTCTTGTAAAGAAATACAAATGTGATTCATCAGTAACTCATTAATATTAAAATGTTTGCAGATTCAAGTTTTTTCTATGAATTCTTTGATATTTTCTCCTAGGAATTGCGATACATAATTTTCTATTTCTTAAATTTATTTTAAAAAAATATTTGTTTATTTTATGTCTTGTCTATGATAAAATATAAATGTGTTCATAAGTTGATTTAAATCCTAATGATGATTCACTTGTTTATATTGATATTCCACTATACAATATTAATGTGTATTTTATGTGTGTCCGATTTGCTGTCTTCATGTGAGATTTATGAAAATGAAATGTTTTGTAATCTTAAAGGTAAAAGTAGCCATGTACAAAGATAATGTAATGGTAATGAACATGGTTTTCAACAATACAGATACTGGATTGAATACAGACTGGTACAGTCTAGATCATCTTGTGTATAGTTCGTATACTGATATGACAACAGTTGGAATCACATACAACTTCTTCAGTATTAAAGGGTAAATATTATGACAAGGTTCAGATAATCCATTCGTTTCATGTGTTTGAGCTTTTGATTTTGCCATTTGATTTGGTCTTTCCGTTTTGAATTTTCTTCAGAGTTCAGTAGTTTTGTGATTTTACTTTTAGATAACTTGTCCAATATTAAGCATACCCTAGTCATGAGGTATAATGTTGTATCCGCTGAACATCTTAATCTATTTACAACTGTTAGTCCTTGACTTCTTGTTGCCTGTCGTCGTTAACATTTATTTGGCAAATTAACAATTTATCTATAAAATATTGCTTTATTCATAAAAACAAGATTGTTTAACCCCCATGTATACTTTGGCACATCTTTTGATTATGTTTTTCTTCATTTTTTTATTATTTTTGAATTGGTTGACATTTATCATGCGGGGCTTTCATTGATTCTTATGCGATAGGACGGATTTTGCTCATTGTTATAGATAACTTCTACGTCACTTCTCTTGTTGAAATTTGTCGCATTTGCAACTCTACCACATTATCTTATTATAACATTATCAAAGGATTTTGCCCGGTTGGACTCACTTTGGATTGTGTATGGCAAATCTATTCTAAGACAGATTTTGATGTCCTGCTTACAATAGAAAGGGTTTTGTATTTTGTTCTGTGTGTTTGTACATTTGCTGTCTCGTAACATGTCTCTAATCAATTAGACGAAACATCCAAATAGTTACTGACAATATACAGTATTTAGCATGAGTTTTTTAGCATTTGATAATCTTTTGTTATAGAAAAGCTACATATTGTTTTGTAACGGAAGTCAGTCATACTTTTTTGTTTCACAGTAAAATGTGAAAATAATAGTCTCATATAAAAAACATTATATATCAGTCAATTATGTATAAAGCTAGGTTCAATTCACCATCTTCGTCAGCACCAAAATATGTATATGATATCTTTTCTCTCAATTTGTTTTTTTAGTCGGGCGTCTGCTTGTGTCAGGTTTTATAGACTTTAACCTTTTTAAATTTTACTCCTGTTTAGTCGTCAAGAAAAACAATTTAAAACAAATGTTTTCTCCTCCCCTTTGATGTTTGTCATAAATAAGATATTATCAGAAGCCATGCAAACATTTATGATCAACATGCGAAGGTTTCCTTAAAAGACAAACAAATATGTATTTCTGTGCTCTAACATTTTTCTAACATGATGTTGTTTACCAAAAATTCTCGAAACATGCTCTGGATTGAGATATGAGCTTATATTTTTTCTTTGTATAATTTGAAAACAATTTTAGCAATAGACTTGAGGCTGGATTTGAATAGGTTTTATATTTAACAAGTCAACTACACATGCATATACCAGACGCCTAAATTCTGTCCACGAACGATGCTTTATTTGTTAACAAACATCTTTAAGGATGTACTTAGGTGAGGTTTTGGAATTTGTGTCAAATGTTCGGACTCATTGGTGTTTTTCTATACAATACAATGTAAAATATTTTGCCCCATAACACCCATTTATTTTTTCATATAAGACTTAATAGCTCATGAAAGGTAATTTACCAAAATTTTAGAAGATTCTTGATTTTTTTTCTTCTGTTTTGAGACCCAAATAATACCAATGCAAATATAAGGTAAAAGTCCAAGTCAGTCTTTTCCCGCCATATTTAAAATCTCAAATATCTCGAAAAGGAGATATGTTTAGCTTATCTTTATACTTAATTGATGATCTACCAGCTAATAGTATCAATTTTATTTTCTTGATCTATTAATCTTTACCTAACCTCACCTAAGTACATTTGCTTAAATCAAATATAAATGAAGAAAAGTATTTAAAAAAAAAATACTGAGTTCCCAGGTATATCATAAAAGAGGAAATCCATAATAACTGACAAAATCAAACGTTATCTACCAACAGAACGAGTGAATTACAAATGTCTCATTCCAGACTTGGTACAAACATTTTGTTTATGAATGTAGAATTTCTACCAAAGCATCCCACATGCAAAAGTTCATTAAAAAACAGCTTTTCACTGAATGACCTTCATTTTCTGTTAAAAATGCATTGCAAAATTACAAATAGAAATTTTCGTAAGTTCATGTACAATTTAGCGGAACTGAGTTTAAAAATATTATAACCGTTAAAATATCGATTCATTTCAGTGATGAACCGGTAGGACGAAGATTTTATATCAACAAAAATTATGGTGGGTGTGCGGTTGATGTGGGATGGATAGCGGTTTATGACTCTGGTCCTGGATGCACATATGAACATGGTTTGCAGTATCCTGCTTTTGCATACATGCCAAATAACATAATGGGTCAATGGGACCTTAAAAGTAACTACCAATACATCAAAACTGTATCTTTTAAAACATATAATTCTACATCACATTTTAAAACACCTTTCTTAATTGCATAGACCACCGGCTATGTGAATCTAAAACATGATCATACATATTCACGGTATGATCTTAATGTGTAAAAAATACGATTCACTTAAAAATAAGATTTAAGTTAACCCAATACTTTCAAATAAATAAACTATACTAGTAAATGGGGAAAAAAATATAAACTGCTTCATATTTTCGATACATGTCTAATAGGAAGTTCACCACTTGCTCATGGTCTATTGCTTTCTTTGTTAAATTCCTCAATTTCAAGCAGACAGAGCTCTTTTGTTTGAAGTTCAAAAAATGTGACAATCAGTGCATGTCAAAGAAACACTTTATGGTGTCTTGTACTGAAAAAAATCAACATAATTTTAATAGCATATGAGATAGAACTGGTTCCCAGAACTTCGGATGTACCAAAACAGGTTTTTTAGATCTGACAAACATGTTCCCTCTTTTTAAAATATGGTGCAATCTGTTTTAATATTTAAAAAAACGTGTTATTCAATGTTCACCAGTCATTCAACTTTCAATTGATACCAACAATACCTAAATATTCTACATCTTTTAAAAGGAACTTTTTTTGTGTTAAATATGTACTACTTTCTGGCCGGTCCACATTAGTGGTGTTGCACCTGAAAGACATAATTATCTTGCTGTGCTTATTCAGTAGGCTTTGGGGTATTACAATAGCAATGGCTTAAACAGTTTAACAATTTGCGGTTTGAATTTTTCTTCCACAAACTAATCAACTAGTTAAATATTTTTTGAACTTCCTCATGTGAAAAGAGAGTGCTGTGAATTAAAAATTATCAAATACCACAATCTGACTTTTTACTTGAGCAATTTGTAAAACTATTTTACCAGTTGATCAGTTTGAGAGAGAATACTGTACACTTCTTTTTGGTAAACTGCTTAAGTCATTGCTGTTATGATACCACAAAGGTTACTGGATATAATCACAGTATCCATAAATCATTGTAAGAAAGTAACTGAACGAGTATGTCGTACAAGAAAGAGTTTAAGTATACGTTCTGAAAAGTCAGAATGTTAATTATTTTGAATTGTCTCTTTTATGCTCGCGGTATACGTTTTTGATAAATACACGACAGTTTTTATATATGGTCTTTTGTCATGCGTTAACGCTGAACATAATTCTAATTCCGATCTTGCCTTATGACATCATGTTTTAGCTCATTTGCCTACTCGAATGATTGATCTTTGATAGAAATATTCTATACTTATAATTATTTGTTAAACACGATCGTGATTTATATGACTATTTGTTACTTTATTTGTTAATTAATGATTGTCATTTACTTAATTTCAGCTTTCCAGCTTGCAGACGCATTGGCAATTTACATACAAAAATAACTAACCATGTAGAGTCATAGAGGAACATAAGTATATTTTGAAATCGAATACTAATATACAACCGATATTGTTTAGCTGGCCAGAATCTACAACAACAAAAAATCAATTGAGAGTTTTGCTACTACGTTGTACAAAAATTGACAAACCATATATTCAATAACTATTATCTCGGATCTTATTAGACTTTATAAAATATCTTCTTAAAAATACTTCTGCTTTGTTGATTGACATCGTATGTTTGATCCTTAAGATCGAAACCACCATAAGTTTAGATCCGTCATTCCACGAGGTTTGGTTTTCAATTTTCTATCCTCACATTTTTCGTGTTAAGTTTTACAGATGACACGAGACAAATAATGATTATAAGTCCCAGTTATAATACTAATGACGAAAAACTAACAGTCTACACAACATTATACTATAACATTTAGAATTGTCCAATTAATGTCACTGGCTAAAATGGCTTTTCTACTGTAAACATTGATCTGACTAGCATGAGATTGTATGAATGTATACGTTACCTACAATCATCCAGCCAAACCATTTCTGTATAACAGTATCATCGATCACCATTGATATGTTCCGATTGTCGATACGAAAACTCCATCCTTCTTTCTTCGATTGTGACATAATCGAATGAAACTTGTCAATGATATGTACTCGAACAGCAAGATTGGTTTCCACACGTGAAGCAGGACTGCTAACACTTGTAAAACATATTTTCAAATACGAATGAAATCATTTATTCGTTTGATTGTTTTGTTGTCAGCTTATCGAGTGAAAAGCATTTTTGTTCTGATTACGTTTTATAAATAAATACAGTAATATATTTGTGTTTACTTTCAGTTACATGATGTTTTTTCTTCTTTCAGTTACAAGTTAATTAATGTTGTTACATATAAATGGAAATAACACTTTATAAATTTTACCCACCCAAATCGCTTTTTTATGGATTTTCTTTCATCAGTAGCTTAAATCCTAAATATTTGAATATTTTATGTCAAGTTGTCCTATGGGAGTTTGAACCTCACCTTTATAATAATTTATCAATTGATAATCGTCGATCTATCTCGAATTAATACATATAAATGGCATTTGTATCTTAAATAAATTAGTAATATTATGCAGAATTAAGTGATACTGTTACCATTACGATTGAAAGCTTTTATACGATTAACATTTTATTCTCATAGTAACATACTTGCTTCATTTTAGATTTTACATTTGATTGTAAATTTAGTTACACGATTAATACAATAATGACAACTTATCCTTCCGGTACAGCTGAGATCACCCCAGTATTTGGTTGGGTTAGTGTTTCTTATTCTTTAGTTTTCAATGTCTGGTCTTGTGTAATATTATTTGTCTGTCTTTTTTTTTTAGCTATGTCGTTGTCAGTTTATTTTTGATCTATGAGTGTGATTGTCCAGTTGGTATCTTTCTCTCCTATTTTATCAGCGAGAATCTATAAGAGATTCTGTGGACAAATCTTCTTTCTCCCGAAATTAAAGAATGAATTTTAGGAACTGTCTTGTCAAGTTACTGATACTGATACGTCCTTGTCGTTGTAATCATGCAATCAAGTGGTGTCTGATGCATGCATGTTGTCTGGAGCTCGTGTACGATTTATTTATTGGGAAAACTGTTATTTCGTGGTGTAAATGAAATCTTTTGTATATTAAAATTTTTGTGGATAAGAATGATCATAGATTGAATAAAAAAAATTTTTTTTTGTGTATTTATGATTTTGATGATTTTGACGATTCAGATTTACAAAATTTAGAACATTGATTTCATAGTTTACCTATACAGTTTTTTTATCTTTGAGTTTGACTGTCCCTCTGGTATCTCTCGCCTCTCTTATATACGCTTAAAATTCATGAAAATTGTTGCCCCAAGATTTATAATGAAATAAATATATGTAATGTTTCTAATAATAACTGTCTGATTGACAGGAGTGATATCAAAACCGACATATATTAATTATGTATTATATCTACAAGTTATAAATATGTCCATGATTATTGTTCCAATTGATAATCAGCTTATATGTGTATCTGTACTAACATATATGACTGTGTATTATATGCATAGAGATGTTTGGAATATTGTTCTCACTTTTACTTTTCTGAGAAATATAAAATGTCAATCCGATGTTACTTTTATCAAATGTTTTGGTATTTACAATGAAAGACGAGCTTAATGTAAACTGGTGTATAAACGTATTCAAACGTTGCTTTATCGTAACTTTCATATTTGCAATGTCTCTCCGTAGTTGTGGTGTAAGTTTAATTCAAAGTGTTCTTATAAAAAGACAAAACGAAACAATGGTTCGTGAACTTTCTTTTGAAATACAAGTCATTAAAAACTTTGGCGGGAAATGAGTCTCTCTATATAATTCGTTCATGTAATATTGGAGGTGTTTTCTTTCAGAAACAATGAAAAAGTAACAACGATTCTATATTATTTTAAGTGAAGGATTTAAATGATACCGTAATCAGGTCAATGAAGATGGCATTCAAAACATGATATCTATTTACTCATAAGTTCTTTGCATCGAAAATAAACACATTTATTCTAAAACAGTTATTGACATGATACTTACGGGTTATGTTCTTCTCACATGGTGGTATAATAATAAACCCCTAACGGGAGGGAGTGTGCTATTATCATATGATGAAGACATAATCTTTCACACTGTTAAAATCAATTTTGGAGCTGACATGTCAGTAACTGCTAGTAATACGCTTTCAATTCATGTGACATTGTAATTTCTTTCAAAACTGAGTTTGAATGTGATATTTGTTGTGTGGTTGCTTATTCAACATTAACTAGAGGTATATAGGAAGGTTGAGATATCACAAAAATGTTTAACCCCGTCGCATTTAAGCATCTGTCCCAAGTCAGGACCCTTAGACCTTTGTTAGCTTTGTATATATATTTTTTTCAAATTTTGGTTCATAATTTTATCTTAAACATCCATCTTCGCTGATTTAGTACACATTTTTGTTGAGGGGTCAGCTGAAACCCGCCTTTGGAAGAGAGACTTTCTCGCTGCAATTGGTGGCCTTCTGCTATTTTTTTTCTCTTTTACACACTCCCCCTTATTTCCATCCTCCATTTTATTTCGAACTACATGCTATACAATTATGTAGTAAAATGTAGACGATGGAAGGCGAAATTTATATCGCATTTTCTGGGTAAATAAAGGCAATAGTAGTATGCAGCTGTTCGAAGGTCACAAATTGATTGAGAGAAAACAAATCCAGGTTACACCTGATAATTCTGAATATCTGACAAAAATAAAATAAAAAACACTAAAAAACAAGATCAGCGAACATGCTAAAGAATTTGTCTTACAGCAAATATATTTGCATGTCTTCAGTCAATCAAATAATGTCAGTTTTCATTTGGTTAAAAAAAATAAAGAAATACGGTCGACTATGCCACACAAATGATTGAAGCAAAAGAAAACTCGATAACACTATTGCAAAACAGAAAAATGCTGAACGATAAACAACAGTATAAAAGCCGCCACATATGAAATAAAAGATTGAGCAACACGATTGATATGATTGGTCTTGCCTGACTGATAAATTGGTAAATTAAAAGTGGTAATTGTTTGTTTAAAAACAAACTCATCAGATTTAAATTTTATCTATAAAATGTAAACATTTCCGTTTTATAAGGCAACATTCTAACATAAGCTTCACTCTGAGTGTATATCTTTAATTTAAAACCATACTCCAAGACTTACTGACATCTCAGTACGAGAATCTGTGACAAACGAGACGATTATAAATTTGAAATTATCAATTTCCCCCACCTAAGTACCAATATACCATATTATAATTTCTGTATTCTTGTCTTTCATTTTTGCTTATATACTTTGTCTAGATGCCTTTTTGTGTTTCTTTCTTACATATGGCTTAACTCTGTACTTATACATCCCACCAATGTGTTATTTTGCCATGGTTAATGTTTGTTGATATATTTGTTTGTGTCTATGGTGATTAAGATGCTCACACAATGTTGACTACTGTACCCCTATTATTGACATGTTTACCTATTGTGTCTATTTGTTTTGTTCACACATCGTTGTCAATATAATGGAATGTCATACTAGTAAGAGTTTAGGTAGCTATTAAACCAGGTTTTAACCACCATTTTGTACATAAGAAAATGCCTGTACCAAGTCAGGAATATGACAGTTGTTATTCATTCGTTTTATGTGTTTGAGCTTTTAAATTTGCCATTTGATTAGAGACTTTCCGTTTTGAATTTTCCTCGGATTTCAGTATTAATTTGATTAACCCTTTTTTTTTTAAATCATAAGGCATGTCAATGGAAACCAACTGAGTGTATTTTAATTCAGATTTGCTCCTTTAATCATGAGAGGTATATATTCGTAATCAGGACTGTCTATTTTTTTCTATTATTAACATTTAATAGTGCGTCATATGAAAACCTGCACTCTTCCGACCATAACCTTGGTTGATTATTTTTCAACTGATTTTTAAAGTTCGTTCTTATGTTGTACTGTTACAACACTGTGCCAGTTTAGGGGAGGGTTGAAATCCCACTAGCATGTTTAACCCCGTCACATTCTGTATGTATGTGCCTGTCCCAAGTCAGGTGCCTATAATTCAGTGCTCTAGATTGATTGGCAGATCCTTCTCCACATTTGGCACTTTTCAATCGTAAATATTTCAGCAGTACCATACCATCTGTATCATCGTATGTCGTTTACAAATAACATTTAAAATGTCTTAATTTTCACGAGTGTGTTTTTTTTCTTCAAAAAATTGCTCCAACAAGTTTGTTGGAAGAGCGGCTGAAATTGACACTATGGAAATTTGCAAAGCGTGTGATTGATTCATAGGAGGAAATGTCAATGCTGACGATTTTGCTCCTTTTTGGATTCATGCAATTCCCTCTGTTTTTTGGTTTGTTACCCTGATTTGTCACTTCTTATGTTTCAACTATTTGTCGCCTTAAATAATATTCATAGCACTAAATCAAACTAATTAAGATATATATATATATGATCTAAGTTGGCAAGTATTAATGAAGTAAAAATTCACACAAACAATACAGATACAGTCATTTAAATAGCAATATAAATGTTGAAAATGAATTTATTAAACGATAAAGGTGACTGTAATTTTTTAAAAGACGTGGACATTTTTTAATCTTTAAAATAAACATGATTTTGGAACCCTTTAAAAGATTCTTTTATGGTCCCAATTCGGGGATATAAATGTTTCCGATTTGATCAGTTGACTTTTTAGCCAATCTGCATCAACACAGAAACGTAGGCTTTGATAGGTTTGTAATATATTAATGGCAAATTCGGTAAATTGTAACTGTTGAATAGTAAAATTATCAATTTTTAGCGGAAAAAATGCAGTGCCACTTAAAAGCATGAATATTTATCAAAGGTACCAGGGTCATAATTTAATACGTCAGACACGCATTAACCTGTGAATGTATCAGTCTATCAGCAACTGTAATCGTTTTCTCTTTTGATGAAAATAGATTTTTTACAATTGCGTACATTTGTGTGCATATAAATGACATTATAATAATATAAACGAAAACATAGAGTTAATTATTGAAAAGCAATTTATTGCAAGCACAAAGTAAAGTAAACATATCTATCAAGTTTCCTAATGCAGGTCAATATATTGAGTTAGCAAACATGAAATATATTAAAATTGTTGATATAACAATCAAAGATTCATAGATGATGCATGATTTTCCTGACATGCATTGAATCGTAATTAGAAATAGGATATAGTTAGATTGATAACATATATTCGGCAATCGTTAAATTTGACAAAAAGTCTTCTAACCTATCTGTGTTAGGAGAGCTTGGTAGATTCCCTTTATATTTTTCAATTGTATTATCAATGCTAAAATATTGGTTTAGAATAAAGAATATGAAAGATGGTTTACTGTATGATACCTATATGTGTAACAAAAACATGTTTAATAATAATATTGAATGCTGGTATTCATCCATACATTTCTTTTTTAAAAAGATGAATATTCATAATTTGGAAGTGAAGCTCAACTTTTTTATCAAGTCAGTTAAGCAAAAACTTTGTAATAGTTTTATAAAATTTTGGAACACAAAAAGAACAGATACACAGAGTAGTAAATTAGATACTTATTTCAAACTTAAAACTTGTTTTTCGAAAGAAATGTATCTATCTTTAAACAATTTTCAATTGAGAAGTGCCATATGTAAAATTAGAATCAGTGCACATGATCTCAAAATAGAAAGAGACAGGTATAAAACATTATATATAGAAAGAAATCAAAGGCTTTGTAAGAAATGTACTCTAAATCTGGTTGAAGATGAACGACATTTTATAACTAGTTGTCCAGCATACAAAAATGATAGGGAGATATTTTTCCAGGAGATAAACTGTATTTGTCCTAATTTTATACATCTTTCAAATGAGGCAAAATTTGTTTGGTTATTTACTAATGAAAATTTGCCTATACTTAAATATTTAGGGAGCTATATTATTACATGTCTAGAAGTTAGACGAAATGTTAATTAATGTATGTAATAACAATGATAACGGTAATGATTTTATGGTTCTCATCCTGCCTGGAACTAAATGTATTTGATTTTTATAGAATGAAGATAATAACACCTATCTGAACTTTTTTAATGTTTCCTTTTATTATATAAAAATGTTTTTCTGTTACAAATCATGATGTATTGTTCTATGTGTACATGTTATGCTGCCCATCAAGGGCCCTTGATTGGAATAATAAAAATATTCTTATTCTTATTCTTATATTCTTAATATTCTTAATATTCTTATTCTTATCAAAATTATATCCCCGTTTAAAAAGTATAATATTCGAGTGTTTCAATCAAAATCAAAATTTAAATGGTGGATTAAGTGGACAATCGTTGTTCAAATCTCGGAAACAGATTAAGAATTCAAGGTAACACACAAATCTTAAGGAAATGCATGCATGAACCATAATAAGTAGAGATTGGTGCATTACACAAGTTATGCATGCACCTACCAGTCAAATCAACACTTAGTCAAAAATTGGACACAATCGATCAGGCGATTATTCCTGGATATAAGGATCTAAGACCGCGAAAACATGTCTCTAGTGAGTAAAGACATCAACACATTGTATCGGTCTACCAATTCGTGATAGTGGATGTTTTCTACTGTCTGTACAAAGTCAGGAATATGACATTTGTTATCCATCCGTTTGATGTGTTTGAGCTTTTATTATGTCATTTTATTACGGACTTTCGTTTTGAATTTTCATCAGAGTTCGGTATATGAGATATTTTACCTTTTAAACTTATGTAGAGTCAATTTCTGTCCTCACACCTCGTCTTGGACAGTTTATGTAAGGAGAACACCCCTGTTACTGTTTATGAATTCTTTTTTGTGTAAATTCAAAATTGAGAATGGAAATGGGGAATGTGTCAAAGAGAAAATACCCGACCACAGAACAGACAACAACAGAAGGTCACCAATAGGTCTTCAATGCGGCGAGAAATCCCCGCACCCGGAGTCGTCCTTCAGCTGGCCCGTAAACAAATATATATACTAGTTCAGTGATAATGGACGTTATACTAAACTCCAAATTATACACAAGAAACTAAAAGTAAATATGATACAATACTAACAAAGTCCAGAGGCTCCTTTTTTGGGACAGGCGCAAAAATGCAGCGGAGTTAAACATGTTCATGAGATCTCAACCCTCCCCCTATAACTCTAGCCAAAGTAGAAAGTAAACGCATAGCAAAACGCACATTAAAAGTCAGTTCAAGAGAAGTCCGAGTCCGATATCAGAAGATGTAACAAAAGAAAATAAATATATTCCATTAAACTTGAAATTAACAGTGATATATATTCTCAATACCAGATCCTTTTTTATTTGACAGTGATACATTTAAAACTAGACTAACATATTCTATGATTTATCTAAAGAGTTGCGAAATATAAAGGGTACTGTCAAAATTCAACATGCCAAAGAGAAAATGACAAGTCATAGCAAAAACGAAAAATAATGAAAAGGAAAATTAGTCTACAAAATATTACGCAGGAAAATAGACTGAGCAACATGGAGTCCCCAACAAATACACCGAAATAAACGAGCAACAAAAAACGATGGTTCACGTGCACTTGATGTCCAGAAAAGAATAGCAAATTCCGCTCTACACGTGACACCTGTCCATATTATCTTATCATAGGTTTCAATTTCTTGTGTTATACAACTGTTAACAATGATTTAAAAGAGAAAGACTGTTTAATTCATATTATTAAAGTTTATACTTTTATTGTTACAAATTAGTTGAATGTTTAGTGATTTGTGTTACAACTCAACATACTGGTATTTTCCAGATGTGTTTCGTTCCTTTTCGGTATTTTTAGTTGAACGTCCTGAAGAAACCATACGATATCCCGAAAATGCATGCAATTATACGCTAATATTTGTAAATCATAAAGGTAGTGCCTTTCGAAATACTGCGGATTTTCTGCTAGGAATATATTATCTTAGCTATAATTGGCAATACTTTTGGGGATTTTAACGCTCTCCAAGTTTGTGAATTCATTCAGGCTAGGCTATTTCATTGTTTTATTCGAGCTTCACTGATTAGTCTTTTGTAGACGAATCACGCATCAGCCTTGCTCACAAATAATTCTAGTATATATGAGGAGTTTATATGTATATAATCACTAGCATAATATGCATGCCATACCGATATTTGGAATAATATAATGCATGTGGTTCACAAAGAAAAATCTCCAATGATGTTACGTCTGCACGGTAAATCAAGACCTAAAATTGTCGACCCTGTTGGTTTGCGGTTTGTGCTGTGCTTTTGTTAAAGAAATATTTTCGTTCTTATTCTGCGGTGTTTGTTTGTTCTGAATTCCTGTCACGTATTGTTGTCATTTTAGCGATATTTTATCACATTGCCATTTAAGCAAGATGTTTGGCTAGACATAAAACCCTGTTCAACCAACCGTTTTTATTTAGAATGTCCTGCACCCAGTCAGGAGTATGACACTTGTTATAAAATAGTTCATTTCTATGTTTGTTGGCGCTTGTTTTTGTTGCACTTCAGTGTTTTGTTATTCCGCTGTTATAAACACGAATTTGTTTACTCTCATTCAAATTTATGACAGTGTTTTACTAGGAATCACAGAGAGTTGCATAACATCGGCGGGAGGATTGGCAATTTGAAAATTAACACCCTTCCGTTTTCTTTTATTGAAATCTAATTAGGACGTTTTATGATTAAATTATAAGAGGAAAAAACGGAGCACGTAGATGCCCCTGCCCCCTCGGATTTTGGTAGGGTTAATGTTGCTTAGTCTTTAATTTCTATGGTTATGTTTTGCTGACTGTTGTTTTTTCTTCCTTTTAATCGATTTTTGACATGGCATGGTGGATTCAATTTCGGCTGATGTGTATGACTATTCCTCCTAGTTCTTTCGTTTGTCCTTTAAAAAATGGCAACATGCAGTTGATGGGCGTCAAGTTGGTTACCTATTCCCTATTCCCTATTCGTTACCTATTCCCTATTCCCTATTCGTTGCCTATTCGTTACCTATTCCCTATTCCCTATTCGTTACCTATTCGTTACCTATTCCCTATTCCCTATTCGTTACCTATTCGTTACCTATTCCCTATTCCCTATTCGTTGCCTATTCGTTACCTATTCCCTATTCCCTATTCGTTACCTATTCGTTACCTATTCCCTATTCCCTATTCGTTACCTATTCGTTACTTATTTGATTTTTAATATCCTTCCCCCTTTTTAATTATGGCATGGAATAGTTTAATATGGCTGCCGTTACCATGGAAACGGCACAATTGTGAAAAAAATGAGCTTTTGGTTTTTGGTGAACTGTTTGGATATGCTTCCACTCAGAATCATCATATTTTAAAACAATGTAGGTGCCCACTATATACAGGTGTTGGATGATTTTGGCGATCATTGGAACTACTATGTTGCCATGGAAACTACACCAAAATTTTCAAAATTCTCAAAATGCTCAAAACTTCATGAAACTTCACAGTAATGATGAGCAACATTGGAGTTGGAATTTCCAAAATAGGTCTTGTTACCATGGAAACAATGCAAAAAGGTCAAAAATTTCAAAAATAAGAATTTTCCGCAAACTGGATGAAACTTTACAGGAATGGTAACTGGCATAGGCAGAGTTGGATTTTGAAGTTAGAATTTTCAAAATGGCCGCCGTAACCATGGAAACAGCAAAAATATCAAAAATTCAAAATGTTCAAACTTAATGAAACTTTGCAAAAATGTTACTAGACATCTGTAGATGCTCTCTTTGACTTTGGAATTGTCAAAATGGCTGTCGCTCACCCGGTAATAGGGGGAAGGGGTGCCTTCCGTTATTGCTAGCAATTACAAATCTAGTTGTTAATAGTCTTACATATGGTAATAGTTCTGAATTGGTTGAGGTAAAATGATCTTTTTATGACCTATTTATATGTGTTTGTGCTCAACCGATCCTTTTACTTCATGTTCGATACGCATTTGTTCCTTACTTGTTTTTTATACGTTCTACCTTTTAACTGCTTTATGTCCGTATGTTTGAAGATGGATCTTGGTTCGACGGGATGAAATCACCGTGTTAGCGCTTGCGTAAAAACGAAGATGTGGTATGATTACCAATGAGACAACACTCCACATTAGACCAAAATGACACAGAAATTATCAACTATAGTTCACTGTACGGCCTTCAACAATGAGCATAGCCCAAACCGTGTAGTCACCTATAAAAGGCCCAGACATGACAACCTCATACAATTCAAACAACAAAACTGACGGCCGTATTTCATATACAAAAAAATAAACGGAAATATGTAACACAAAAACAAACGATAACTACTTAATTTCAGGCTCTTGTCTAGGGACAGGCACATACTTACATAATGTGGTAGAGTTAAACATGTAAGCAGGGTGTACATCGTTTCGGAGCATGCTATTACCTTGTTTAATTCGTTCCATCACTCGCTTATAATTCGCTTATAATACGTGTATCTTACGTTGCACCTTTTAAAACATGATTTTCAATTGTTTTGTTGTCTCTGGTGGAAGATTTGGGCTCTTAGAGGTGATATAACTCTATAAGTGCATTTGTATCCGTTCCAGCGGTCGGATAATACCCTGTTAAATATTCGTTACTAATTCGCTTTTAAAAAGTTTGTTGTACGTTGCACCTTTTAGAAAAGGATTTCCAATTGTGTTCATATCTCTGGTCGTAATAATGTGTTCTTATAGATGAAATACCCCTATAAGCGCATATGTACTCGTTCCAGCGATCGGTTAATACCCTGTTACCTATTCGTTACCTATTCGTTACCTATTCGTTACCTATTCACTTATAGTACGTTTGTTGTACGTTGCACCTTTTAGAAAAGGATTTTAAATTAAATTCATATCTCTGATGGTAACAATGTGTTCTTAGAGATGAAATGACCCCATTAGAGCGCATGTACCCGTTCCAGCGATCGGTAAATAACCTGTTACCTATTCGTTACTTATTCGCTTTTAATGCGCGGGGTATACGGTGCACCTTGAAATAAATCGTTTTTTAATTGTGTTCAGGTCTCTGGTGGTAAGAATGTGTTCTTAGAGATGAAATTACCCTATTAGCGCGCATGTACCCGTTCCAGCGCTCGGTTAATACCCTGTTACCTATTCGTTACCTATTCGTTACCTATTCGCTTATAATACATTTTTTTATACGTTTCACCTGTTAGAAAAGGATTTTCAATTATGTCCAGGTCTCAGACGGTAACAATGTGTTCTTAGAGATGAAATGACCCCATTAGAGCGCATGTACCCGTTCCAGCGCTCGGTAAATAACCTGTTACCTATTCGTTACCTATTCGCTTTTAATGCGCGGGGTATACGGTGCACCTTGAAATAAATCGTTTTTTAATTGTGTTCAGGTCTCTGGTGGTAAGAATGTGTTCTTAGAGATGAAATGACCCTATTAGCGCGCATGTACCCGTTCCAGCGCTCGGTTAATACCCTGTTACCTATTCGTTACCTATTCGTTACCTATTCGCTTATAATACATTTTTTTATACGTTTCACCTGTTGGAAAAGGATTTTCAATTATGTCCAGGTCTCAGACGGTAACAATGTGTTCTTAGAGATGAAATGACCCCATTAGAGCGCATGTACCCGTTCCAGCGATCGGTAAATAACCTGTTACCTATTCGTTACCTATTCGCTTTTAATGCGCGGGGTATACGGTGCACCTTGAAATAAATCGTTTTTTAATTGTGTTCAGGTCTCTGGTGGTAAGAATGTGTTCTTAGAGATGAAATGACCCTATTAGCGCGCATGTACCCGTTCCAGCGCTCGGTTAATACCCTGTTACCTATTCGTTACCTATTCGTTACCTATTCGCATATAATACATTTTTTTATACGTTTTAACTGTTAGAAAAGGATTTTCAATTATGTCCATGTCTCAGGTGGTAACAATGTGTTCTTAGAGATGAAATTACCTATTAGCGCTCATGTACCCGTTCCACCAGAGACATGAACACAATTAAAAAACGATTTATTTCAAGGTGCAACGTCTACCTCGTGCATTCAAAGCAAATAAGGAACGAATAAGAAGCAGGGTATTAACTGAGCGCTGGAACGAGTACATATGCGCTAATAGGGGTATTTCATCTAAAAGAACACATTATTACCACCAGAGATATGAACTGAATTAAAAATCCTTTTCTAAAAGATGCAACGTACAACAAACGTAATATAAGTGAATAGGTAACGAATAGGTAACAGGGTATTTATCGAGCGCTGGAACGGGTACATGCACGCTAATAGGGTCATTTCATCTCTAAGAACACATTGTTACCACCAGAGACATGGAGACAATTAAAAATCCTTTTCTAAAAGGTGCAACATACAACAAAAGTATTATAAGTGAATAGGTAACGAATAGGTAACGAATAGGTAACAGGGTATTCACCGAGCGCTGGAACGGGTACATGCGCGCTAATAGGGTAATTTCATCTCTAAGAACACATTGTTACCACAAGAGACAAGGAGACAAATAAAAATCCTTTTCTAAAAGGTGCAACATACAACAAACGTATTATAAGTGAATAGGTAACGAATAGGTAACGAATAGGTAACAGGGTATTAAACGAGCGCTGGAACGGGTTCATGCGCTCTAATAGGTTTATTTACTCTAAGAACACATTGTTATCACCAGAGACATGAACACAATTAAAAAATGATTTATTTCAAGGTGCAACGTATACCTCGTGCATTAAAAGCAAATAAGGAACGAATAAGAAGCAGGGTATTAACTGAGCGCTGGAACGAGTACATACGCGCTAATAGGGGTATTTCATCTAAAAGAACACATTATTACCACCAGAGATATGAACTGAATTAAAAATCCTTTTCTAAAAGGTGCAACGTACAACAAACGTATTATAAGTGAATAGGTAACGAATAGGTAACATGGTATTTATCGAACGCTGGAACGGGAACATGCGCGCTAATAGGGTCATTTCATCTCTAAGAACACATTGTTACCACCAGAGACACGGACACCATTGAAAATCCTTTTCTGAAAGGTGCAACGTACAACAAACGTATTATAAGTGAATAGGTAACGAATAGGTAACAGGGTATTTACCGAGCGCTGGAACGGTTACATGCGCGCTAATAGGGTAATTTCATCTCTAAGAACACATTGTTACCACAAAAGACATGGAGACAATTTAAAATCCTTTTCTGAAAGGTGCAACATACAACAAACGTATTATAAGTGAATAGGTAACGAATAGGTAACAGGGTATTAAACGAGCGCTGGAACGGGTTCATGCGCTCTAATAGGGTCATTTCATCTCTAAGAACACATTGTTACCACCAGAGACCTGAACACAATTAAAAAAACGATTTATTTCAAGGTGCAACGTATACCTCGTGCATTAAAAGCAAATAAGGAACGAATAAGTAGCAGGGTATTAACTGAGCGCTGGAACGAGTACATACGCGCTAATAGGGGTATTTCATCTAAAAGAACACATTATTACCACCAGAGATATGAACTGAATTAAAAATCCTTTTCTAAAAGGTGCAACGTACAACAAACGTATTATAAGAGAATAGGGAACAGGGTATTTATCGAGCACTGGAACGGGTACATGCGCTTATAGGGTCATTTCATCTGTAAGAACACATTGTTACCACCAGAGACACGGACACCATTGAAAATCCTTTTCTAACAGGTGAAACGTATAAAAAAATGTATTATAAGCGAATAGGTAACGAATAGGTAACGAATAGGTAACAGGGTATTAACCGAGCGCTGGAACGGGTACATGCGCGCTAATAGGGTAATTTCATCTCTAAGAACACATTGTTACCACAAAAGACATGGACACAATTAAAAATCCTTTTCTAAAAGGTGCAACATACAACAAACGTATTATAAGTGAATAGGTAACGAATAGGTAACAGGGTATTAAGCGAGCGCTGGAACGGGTTCATGCGCTCTAATAGGGTCATTTCATCTCTAAGAACACATTGTTACCACCAGAGACATGAACACAATTAAAAAAACGATTTATTTCAAGGTGCAACGTATACCTCGTGCATTAAAAGCAAATAAGGAACGAATAAGTAGCAGGGTATTAACTGAGCGCTGGAACGAGTACATACGCGCTAATAGTGGTATTTCATCTAAAAGAACACATTATTACCACCAGAGATATGAACTTAATTAAAAATCCTTTTCTAAAAGGTGCAACGTACAACAAACGTATTATAAGAGAATAGGTAACGAATAGGTAACAGGGTATTTATCGAGCGCTGGAACGGGTACATACGCGCTAATAGGATCATTTCATCTCTAAGAACACATTGTTACCACCAGAGACACGGACACCATTGAAAATCCTTTTTCTGAAAGGTGCAAAGTTCAACAAACGTATTATAAGTGAATAGGAAACGAATAGGTAACAGGGTATAAAGCGAGCGCTGGAACGGGTACATGCGTGCTAATAGAGTCATTTCATCTCTAAGAACACATTGTTACCACCAGAGACATGGGCACAATTGAAAAACGATTTATTTCAAGGTGCAGCGTATAACCCGCGCATTAAAAGCGAATAGGGAACGAATCAGTAACAGGGTATTATCCGAGCGCTGGAACGAGTGCATACGCGCTAATAGGGGTATTTCATCTAAAAGAACACATTATTACCACCAGAGATATGAACTGAATTAAAAATCCTTTTCTGACAGGTGCAACGTATAAAAAAATGTATTATAAGCGAATAGGTAACGAATAGGTAACAGGGTATTAACCGAGCGCTGGAACAGGTACATGAGCGCTAATAGGGTAATTTCATCTCTAAGAACACATTGTTACCACCTGAGACATGGACATAATTGAAAATCCTTTTCTAACAGGTGAAACGTATAAAAAAATGTATTATAAGCGAATAGGTAACGAATAGGTAACAGGGTATTAACCGAGCACTGGAACGGGTACATGCGCGCTAATAGGGTCATTTCATCTCTAAGAACACATTCTTACCACCAGAGATCTGAACACAATTAAAAAACGATTTATTTCAAGGTGCACCGTATACCCCGCGCATTAAAAGCGAATAAGTAACGAATAGGTAACAGGTTATTTACCGAGCGCTGGAACGGGTACATGCGCTCTAATGGGGTCATTTCATCTCTAAGAACACATTGTTACCACCAGACATTAACACAATTAAAACACGATTTATTTCAAGGTGCACCGTATACCCCGCGCATTAAAAGCGAATAAGTAACGAATAGGTAACAGGTTATTTACCGAGCGCTGGAACGGGTACATGCGCTCTAATGGGGTCATTTCATCTCTAAGAACACATTGTTACCACCAGACATGAACACAATTAAAACACGATTTATTTCAAGTTGCAGCGTATACCCCGCGCATTAAAAGCGAATAGGTAACGAATAGGTAACAAATAGGTAGCAGGTTATTTACCGAGCGCTGGAACGGGTACATGCGCTCTAATGGGGTCATTTCATCTCTAAGAACACATTGTTACCGTCTGAGACCTAGACATAATTGAAAATCCTTTTCTAACAGGTGAAACGTATAAAAAATGTATTATAAGCGAATAGGTAACGAATAGGTAACGAATAGGTAACAGGGTATTAACCGAGCGCTGGAACGGGTACATGCGCTCTAATGGGGTCATTTCATTTCTAAGAACACATTGTTACCACCTGAGACATGAACACAATTAAAACACGATTTATTTCAAGTTGCAGCGTATACCCTGCGCATTAAAAGCGAATAAGTAACGAATAGGTAACAGGTTATTTACCGAGCGCTGGAACGGGTACATGCGCTCTAATGGGGTCATTTCATCTCTAAGAACACATTGTTACCACCAGACATGAACACAATTAAAACACGATTTATTTCAAGGTGCAGCGTATACCCCGCGCATTAAAAGCGAATAGGTAACGAATAGGTAACAGGTTATTTACCGAGCGCTGGAACGGGTACATGCGCTCTAATGGGGTCATTTCATCTCTAAGAACACATTGTTACCACCTGAGACATGGACATAATTGAAAATCCTTTTCTAACAGGTGAAACGTATAAAAAAAATGTATTATAAGCGAATAGGTAACGAATAGGTAACGAATGGATAACAGGGTATTAACCGAGCGCTGGAACGGGTACATGCGCGCTAATAGGGTCATTTCATCTCTAAGAACACATTTTTACCACCAGAGACCTGAACACAATTAAAAAACGATTTATTTCAAGGTGCACCGTATACCCCGCGCATTAAAAGCGAATAGGTAACGAATAGGTAACAGGTTATTTACCGAGCGCTGGAACGGGTACATGCACTCTAATGGGGTCATTTCATCTCTAAGAACACATTGTTACCGTCTGAGACCTGGACATAATTGAAAATCCTTTTCTAACAGGTGAAACGTATAAAAAAATGTATTATAAGCGAATAGGTAACGAATAGGTAACGAATAGGTAACAGGGTATTAACCGAGCGCTGGAACGGGTACATGCGCGCTAATAGGATAATTTCATCTCTAAGAACACATTCTTACCACCAGAGCCCTGAACACAATTAAAAAACGATTTATTTCAAGGTGCACCGTATACCCCGCGCATTAAAAGCGAATAAGTAACGAATAGGTAACAGGTTATTTACCGATCGCTGGAACGGGTACATGCGCTCTAATGGGGTCATTTCATCTCTAAGAACACATTGTTACCATCAGAGATATGAATTTAATTTAAAATCCTTTTCTAAAAGGTGCAACGTACAACAAACGTACTATAAGTGAATAGGTAACGAATAGGTAACGAATAGGTAACAGGGTATTAACCGATCGCTGGAACGAGTACATATGCGCTTATAGGGGTATTTCATCTATAAGAACACATTATTACCACCAGAGATATGAACACAATTGGAAATCCTTTTCTAAAAGGTGCAACGGACAACAAACTTTTTAAAAGCGAATTAGTAACGAATATTTAACAGGGTATTATCCGACCGCTGGAACGGATACAAATGCACTTATAGAGTTATATCACCTCTAAGAGCCCAAATCTTCCACCAGAGACAACAAAACAATTGAAAATCATGTTTTAACAGGTGCAACGTAAGATACACGTATTATAAGCGAATTATAAGCGAGTGATGGAACGAATTAAACAAGGTAATAGCATGCTCCGAAACGATGTACACCCTGCTTACATGTTTAACTCTACCACATTATGTAAGTATGTGCCTGTCCCTAGACAAGAGCCTGAAATTAAGTAGTTATCGTTTGTTTTTGTGTTACATATTTCCGTTTAATTTTTTGTATATGAAATACGGCCGTCAGTTTTGTTGTTTGAATTGTATGAGGTTGTCATGTCTGGGCCTTTTATAGGTGACTACACGGTTTGGGCTATGCTCATTGTTGAAGGCCGTACAGTGAACTATAGTTGATAATTTCTGTGTCATTTTGGTCTAATGTGGAGTGTTGTCTCATTGGTAATCATACCACATCTTCGTTTTTACGCAAGCGCTAACACGGTGATTTCATCCCGTCGAACCAAGATCCATCTTCAAACATACGGACATAAAGCAGTTAAAAGGTAGAACGTATAAAAAACAAGTAAGGAACAAATGCGTATCGAACATGAAGTAAAAGGATCGGTTGAGCACAAACACATATAAATAGGTCATAAAAAGATCATTTTACCTCAATCAATTCAGAACTATTACCATATGTAAGACTATTAACAACTAGATTTGTAATTGCTAGCAATAACGGAAGGCACCCCTTCCCCCTATTACCAGGTGAGCGACAGCCATTTTGACAATTCCAAAGTCAAAGAGAGCATCTACAGATGTCTAGTAACATTTTTGCAAAGTTTCATTAAGTTTGAACATTTTGAATTTTTGATATTTTTGCTGTTTCCATGGTTACGGCGGCCATTTTGAAAATTCTAACTTCAAAATCCAACTCTGCCTATGCCAGTTACCATTCCTGTAAAGTTTCATCCAGTTTGCGGAAAATTCTTATTTTTGAAATTTTTGACCTTTTTGCATTGTTTCCATGGTAACAAGACCTATTTTGGAAATTCCAACTCCAATGTTGCTCATCATTACTGTGAAGTTTCATGAAGTTTTGAGCATTTTGAGAATTTTGAAAATTTTGGTGTAGTTTCCATGGCAACATAGTAGTTCCAATGATCGCCAAAATCATCCAACACCTGTATATAGTGGGCACCTACATTGTTTTAAAATATGATGATTCTGAGTGGAAGCATATCCAAACAGTTCACCAAAAACCAAAAGCTCATTTTTTTCACAATTGTGCCGTTTCCATGGTAACGGCAGCCATATTAAACTATTCCATGCCATAATTAAAAAGGGGGAAGGATATTAAAAATCAAATAAGTAACGAATAGGTAACGAATAGGGAATAGGGAATAGGTAACGAATAGGTAACGAATAGGTAACGAATAGGGAATAGGGAATAGGTAACGAATAGGCAACGAATAGGGAATAGGGAATAGGTAACGAATAGGTAACGAATAGGGAATAGGGAATAGGTAACGAATAGGCAACGAATAGGGAATAGGGAATAGGTAACGAATAGGGAATAGGGAATAGGTAACCAACTTGACGCCCATCGAAAAATAGGTGAGGCATATTCCTAAATTAAAAATTATCTTTTTAACCTCAAACTGCAATGAAACAATATCCAATTTGCTGATACTCTCGTGGACTGACATTCACCAGCAGAGGAAGTAAAATAAAGGTACCAATTGTACTGTGCATCAATTGTCTCAGCCGATATGTTTTAATGGTTTTAACTTTAATAACTATAAATAGAACTGCATATATAATGAATTTAAAGACATTTTGAAATATGGGTCAGTATTGTGAACTATTAACATAGATCTGCACACCTTTATCTTTTGCTAATACAAGAATTGAATTTCTGAAAATCACATTTTTGAAAGTAAATTTGAATTGACTTATACAATTGTTACGACAGATTATTTTTAATTTTATTAAACCAAATATACGGAGTACACATATCACAATCAGTAAGACATATACATTTTTAAATTATTGCAATATAACCTCTCTTTAAAACGATATATGCGTTTATTCAGAAGGAAAATTAAAAAAAATATATACATACCATTACAATGCATTTAGTGTGTGGAAACCTAAAAACTATAAAACTATACTGAAGATTTATATATATTTACTCATCTGATATAAATTGCTTATATATACTGTATGGTTTTCAAATGATTTTCAAATAGGGCAAGTAACAGTTTTGAGATTTCTGGTAGGATTACTTAATCCGCCGTATTTCTGTACTTTACATGCTTCTTAAGGTATATCAATCCTCTGAGAATAACTGAAAAAGTTTACTTAATCTTGAGTTTGCAAATTGCTTTGAATATGATATAATGATCATCCAAATTTTTCTTGGAAATTAAAACCAACAGGAACGAAATTGATAGTGAAATTAAATTTTAATTTATTCTTCCAAGAAGGCTTGTCATGTGCATTTATGGCCTATTACACGATGTTAAAGTACTTGTTTTAAAATCAAATTCAGTTTATTCTAGTACAGACAAAACCGTTCAAAGAATACTTGCTCATCACAGACAACAAAACAAAGAAGAAAAGATTCCTAGCAAAGTGTCAAATTGCCTGAATGGTAAGTTATTCGTGATAAAAACTTATCATTGATAGTATTGATACCAGTCGCATACTTACGTTTTTGCCTTGCACATGTCTTATATATTATACTGTCATATGATATCGATATTGCAAAACAAACAAAAAACCAAAACAGTGTTGTCTGCTCTTGAATTAGAGATAGCAATATGCGGACAAATGCTCAGTAAGTCTCGATGTATTTCGTATCTGTATTATGTTGTACATTTGTTTCTTAACTGACCGAAACGGCTATCATGTTTAAACCTTTTTATAATCGTGTACATTAAAAACAATCATATATCACAAGTTACATATATATATATATATATATATATATATAAGAAGATGTGATATGATTGTCAATGAGACATCTCTTCACACGAGATCAAATGACACAGAAGCTAACAACTGTATGTCACCCTACGGTCTTCAACAATTGCCGAAGTCCATACCGCATAGTCAGCTATGAAAGGCCTCGAAATGACAAATGTAAAACAATCAAAACGAGAAAACTTCCGGCCTAATTTTTGTACAACAAATGAACGAAAAACAAATATAAAACACATCAACAAACGACAATCACTGAATTACAGACTTCTGACTATGAACAGTCACATACATACAGAATATGTCCACACTAAGTTCAAAAAATATTCTACCGTTGATTGATATAAAACATTCAAGGAATCTTACCTAAAACTAGTAATCATTAATAAATATCCAAATTTGATATGCTTATTAATTGGCTGTTTCATTATGCCATTAGGGAAGATAATAATTACCTATATGTTGTCTGTGTTGGATCACACATTCAGTCATAGTTAAGGGAGAAACTATCTTCTTACCGTTTCTTAATTTTGTAATCTCTAAACGCTTTTCAATGGACTTCGACTAATTCGCCCCGCATGTCAACGACTATAAAAAAAAAGAAGTAGTTAACATACCTTATTTTGTAAAGAATCAAAAGTCACCAAAGATACCAGACTTATAATTCGGTGTGCCTGGCGCGCTTTACATATTATTCATAGTGGCCATATCACACACGATGTTGAATAATATTATAAAACTGAAATTTCTGAGAGAAAAAAGGTGCAAAATACGGTAAAGGCCTATACATAAGGGGTTAATTAACCTGGTGACAAAACTTCAATGAATAACACGAACCAGGGAACAGAAGTATGCTTGCGTTTCTTACACTGAATCATACATTTTTAGAAGGGAACAGAAGTATGCTAATGTTTTATACACTGAATCATACATATAAAGTTGGGTATAGAAATATGCTTGCGCTTTCCTACACCCAATCATGCATAAATCCACAATCAATGTTAGCGCTGATTTGAGACGTAAGTGTTACAATATATATATAGGAGGATAAAGTAGTCTATGTACTTAAATAAACTCTTACACAACAGCATTGCGAATGGACAAGAATAGTTAACTGTTTAAGTTGTAAACTAACGCAAGTCTATCTGGGAATATTAATTTATAAATACAAGAAATATGGAAATGTATGTCATTTACAAAAATGAAAACGAAAACACCGAACTGTAATGCAAATTCAAAAAGGGAAAATGCATAAAACTGGCAAAATCAAAAGCCACCAATCAAAACGGACAAAGTGGAAAACAATTGTCATATTCCTGTCTTGGTATAGACAGTTTTCGAAGAAAAAGTGGATTAAACCTTTTGTATATCTAGCTTAACCTCCCATATGTATGTCGGATGTTTATAGTTCCGTTATTTTGTCAAAATACTGCAAATGAGAGTTTTGGAACGATGTATTATTAAGAACATTGTACCACTATCAAATAGAAGTGTTAAATGTATCTAATAATTATTCATATATTCATTTTATCAAGTTGTGAAAACATATCTTAAAAGTCAGTACATTTGTTTCCATATGTTGTTTCCGTAATATATTCATTTATAAGTAAATCAAAGCCAAAGTGCAAACCTTTCTATTAGTTTATCGTATTGTCTTTTATCATCGAATTAATGAAATGTTATATTCACAAAGAATATTAATTAAAGCGTTTCTTCCATTTCCAGTAAAATTCTAGGACGCAAATCGTAAAATTTCATAACCATGTTAGAAACATTCAAACTGTATTCAAATCTAAAAATACACCAATTCACAACAGGTAATGGCGCTTTCGTAGAATAACGAAACATGCTTCTTCCGCGAATTACAGGGTTAGGGAAGTAATAAAATGTATCTGTACTAAGTCTGAAATAATTGTAGTAAGTATTTTAGTTGATAATGTTTAGTTGTAAGGAAAATATGTCTGAATTCAACGTTAAAAATTACTCTAAGAATAAGGTCATAAAAAATTATACTGAAATGAATAGTATAAAACTGTCTTTTAATCATATCATATATTCCAGACAAACGTATCGACACTATATGTAAATCGTAGTAATATAATATTATAAGATATTTACACATCGTTCACAGGTATCATAATGTTGTCCTAAAATTATTTACTTGTTCGGGTTTTGAAGAGATTTTTCAAAAACTAACTGTATTTTCAAAAATGAACCGACCTTTAACCTATAAACATATTTGGGTTTTCGGTATAGTATACACCATATTGGTTACGATAAATAAATACACAACAAGTGTTCTCATTGGTTGATTTATTTATGTCATGTCCTTACAACAGGTATTCTTCAATACTGATTTTAAGGAGAAAATAATTTGAACGGTTGATAATAACATTTTCTAAAAATCAGCTGGCAATTTTATACATCTGGAAGTATAATGAAAATTTTCAAAGATGTATTAATAAAAAGTTGAAATTCAAAAGAGACTTTGATCTGTAAGATTGTCCTGATTTTTTTTATAGTTGAGCTGTTTAAGTTAAGGAGGGTCACATTGGGATATCGGGACTATGTATTCATTTGCTCAATTAACAGTTTTTATATGTTTAAATATTTTATTCAAACCGTTTCAATTTTGTGTCAATTTCAAATATCTAATAAAAAACGTTCTTTATAAAAACGTTATGGTAAAAACTTATAAACAGCAATGTATTAAACCGAAAAGACGTTAAATATGTGTTAAAAGTATATTCAAAATATAGTCAATACAAAAAATGAGTGTGTTTAAATTTCGATATGAATCTAAAACAAAACACATTCCATTGTCAGTGTGTTGAACCTCCATGAATTGCATTGTACTTTTATATGCTGTCCAAGCAAACAGATGGATGACTTTGACAAATGTAAACCTTAAGCAAAAGGACTTACCTACCCAGTAGCCTTATGTCGACAATGAATAATCTAACAAATACGTGCTATGTTAAAATATTATTAATAAAATAAGGTAATGAAACTGATGGGTTATGAAATTTTTAATGGTTTATCAGTAACCTCATCTTTATGTTGATGGTCAAAAAGTGTCTTTTTTTTATTAATATCTTAACTTTTAATTTTAAATCATAACTATTTTTTTTCTTTATTTGCAAGATATAGTTTTAAAACAGGTTTTATTTTAAATAAATGGCAGTTATACTTCTGAAAGTTTCTCTCTGTAGAAGTGTTAGAGTAAGAAAAATGATGTCTGGCTGTAATATAGTTCGGCCTACTGCAAGTAAAGGATGAAAACCTTCAAAGTAATTCATAGCTGTGCGTTAATATGTTAATCAACGAAAACCATAGTAAAACTTTCTGAATAAAAAAGTAAGCAAAACACCATTATAAGCATTTAAGGATGAATGACAGACAGATCATAAATCAGTAAAACGAACTCCAAAAATCTTCTTTTTTTTCTTTTTTAAATATTTCTTTAATGATAAACAACAATTGTGAATTATCAAGAAACAAATGTTGTAATTGGAAAATGGAAACGTTATTTGACAGGACAAAGCATAAACATGACCGTTACCCAGACAGAAAACATTGAACCAATAAATTATGTATATCAAAGTAAAAAACTAATTCAATAGCAACACGAATCCCGTAACTTGTCGTATGCGATGTTTAGGTGCATACGGAGATGCTGTAAATGTATTTTAATATAACTGAAAAAGTACTACCAGTTACGAAAAGGATTGCAATAATCAAATGCATTTAGCAGAATTAACGTAAAACAAACAAGAACCAATCAATCATATGTTTTACATGGATAAATATTTGAAAAATATGTTTGGTTTTATTCAAAATATTAATCTTATTTTCATTTTAAAACGTTTGTCAATGCGACAAGTATCCGTCAAAGCCAAATGACATGAATATGAGTAAATAAGTGTCAATGTTTCCCTAAATATTTCGGTTCATTGTTAATATTGCGTTCATAACAGTAAATGTGGTAGTTTATGATGATTTGGAATATTTTATATTTTTTACTATTGCCTTTATATATCCTTCTAAAACAAAGCCGTTTTAATATTGGAAATATTATATTGAAGCTGCATTAACAAAATTCCTTTTTAATTATCTTAACTTTCTTAATCATTATCTCAGCTAATGTCTTTTCACCGGTTTTTAAATCAAAAGTTATCTCGCTTTACGTTAGGTAAAAATCATGATAATTTTTACATTTTTTAAATAGATTGTATGAATACTGTCCTAATAAGTGTACATTAATATACGATATTGGTGACCTTACAGTTATATTTAAGATCATTGGTATTGTCTTCTCTGCTTCATAAATTGCTTGTGGTTTCTTTTCTTGTAGTTATGTGATCATTTCGGTGTCTATTTTTTCCAAGCTGGTCGTGTACAACCATTTCAAACATTTTTTTTAAAGAAAAAGTAACACAAAAATAAATAATAAGAATAAGTTTTGTCTATGACTTACTTAAAAAAAAAAGCAAAAGAAATTAAATCCGAACTTTTATCAATACAAAAAAAAAGATATAACGTACGTAAAAACTCATTAAAGATACTACATGTAGTCGCATAATGTGTTACGTCTTATACGCGTTTCGTCTAAATAAGTGTCACCTACCAGTGCCGCGCTAAAATAAAATTAAGTAGAAAACCAAGAGAATAGTCCCGGTCTTTAATTTTCTATGAAGTGTTTTTTTTAACTTGTTTGTCTTTTCTTTTTCTTTCTTTGACATGGTGGTGTCAGTTTTTTTCGACTTGTGAGTTTACAATATCCAAATGTAACTTGTGCATTTTCTTACTTTTCTGTTGAATTGATTACAAGTTATATAACTCTGTATTAACCTAAAAAAAACACTTACAAATAAACAAAAAAAAAATGACTTTTTAAAATTGAGCCCGCTGTGAAATAAATAGTCCTGCTATTTTTTTGCGAAGAGTTGGAAAATGCGCCTTGGTACGAAAAACTCGTCAGTAACTCCTGAACTTGTCTCGTGCTTAAACTTTTTTTTCAAAGTTATTTTTATATTTAATTTAATAATTTCATATTTTACTAAAGGTATACGTGTTTATCTTAATGGTGACCTACAACAATACAAGATTTAAGTGTAGTCACTATACATTATATGTATCAAGAGATTTTTCAAATTATTAGTCTTATGAACAAAAAACAAAAATGAATACAAATCAATTCAAATTTGATGTTGATTTGAATGAATTTTTCAATGAGCACCTTTCAGGATTTAATATTCTCTTTTTTATTTTGATTTGTCTCCCTTTAATCATTTTACGGTTATGTTTTGCTTAAATGTTATATTTCAAGTACAAAGAATAATTTCAAATACTTCTTAACATTTAGAAATTATTCATTAAGCCAACGATGGTTTAACATTTTTCAGCAATATTGTTACATGTTAAACGATTTCTTCTAGCTAAATCACCCGACTCTGTCTCGTTGACAAATCACATAATGTGAAATCACTTTATATTTATAAACATGTGTGTCGTGTCACGTAATTATACATTTAGGAGAATTTAGCACAGATCATGTTTTTAACTTTGCATTTACTAAAGATAACGATGGAAGAGCCCAAGTCTAGATGATTACTATGTTCTTTTTTTTTAATTTTGCAAAAGTTTGTCAGGGTTTTCCGTATATTCAAATTGACGATTAATAGAACGAGTAAGCGGAAAGTTTTCTCAACCCAGTATTGCATAATTTATATTTGCTAATATGCAAATGATCTTAAATTATTTACAAAAAAAAAAGGAATTCACAAGTGCAAGTTATATATTCGAGAATATAGAGTATCGGCTGGGTAGCTGTTTTGACCTCATTCCTAGAAGTTTATATCAGGGAAAAAGGTCGAGAGGAATATTAATATTATCTGTAGCCGACCATTTTCTTATTTCCTGAAGGACGTTTCCCTTACTGTCGGCAGGTTGTTTTGAGATGTAGGGTATCTCATAACCTACCTATTTATATGAATTGGTCTAATCTACGTTTGATTGGTTGATCACCATTGATATCCGGATGCGTCATCTAAATTCTTAGAAAATAATGTATACATACAACGTAAACTTCCTAGTCGCTACTATCCAAATAGTATTTTTAAGTAACCATAATTTTTGAAAAATAAGTATTTTGTTATTATGAAGTTAAAATGAGTTCGTAGAGCATAAACACTTTTGTACGAAGAAAAGTTAATTGTCCCTGAATTAATTTCACACAGAGCCATTTTCTGAAAGTTTATATTTTTTTTACTTATATTTACAGTATCCCAACTTTGCGTATGTATTTAGGAATTTTTGAACAATTTTGTCCTGAAATATTCACCTAATGATTGAATAGTACTAGTACACTAATTTCCTTTCCTCCTCCTTGATATAATACCTTCTTATATCTACTTTGTTCTTAAGGGCATACGATACAGTTTTGATCCTGTATTTACAAGTTCATGAAAATTTGCAAATAGGCTATTTTTTACCTGATTAAATCAAATATGTAACAAAAAATATACCTTCATGTGCTACTTTTTGAGTAAAATTAGGTCGAAATTTTGTATATTTGCTCAAAATTCAGATTTGTGGCCGTAATTTCTTTTTCGAAAGAAAGACATAACTTTTTTGTTATAAAAGATAAACACAAATTATTTTTTATTGCATGTTTATCAAAATTTTAAAAAATCCTCTATTTACAGTTTTATAAAATTTGGATCACATAATCTCCCTGCAAAATGAAACAAATTGCTGTTTTGAAAAATAGGGGTCCATGAACTAGTTTTCAAATTAAATCAGTTTGAATGCTAAAAATCAGTCGAAAAATACATCTTTTCCCGATATATCACAGTTTGACGTCGCGAAAATAACATTTTACGTTAGCAACGTCATTACCTCCCCTGTAACTGTATCGTATACCCTTAATACATGCATCCTTGATAACGCGAGTTACCTCTGTATTAATTACGAGACCACATTTATTCTCGAAACTGGTTACCCTTCAAAATCAACTTAGTTCAGCCTTTTTATCAAGGATGTCAAGGTGTTTGTCTATCTTAATGATTAATTCCATATGTAGATGCTGTATTACGTTCGGTCATTACTTTTTGTATTGTCTTCCCTTTTCAACATTTGATTGCCCTCATTGTCATAACTATTGCAATTGATCTTCCTGAATGTATGCATCTTTTTTACACCGATATGTTTAATGTTGAAATATATTTTATGATAGAGAATTCTTCATCTGATTTGGTAACTATTGACCACTGTGCACTAAAATTAAGTTGTTTTAATAAAAAAAATTAAGGATAAAAAAAATTAAAAAATTAAAAATTTACAAATGATGCCCCCCCCCCCCCCCTTTACACTAATATGTCGATAGATATACTTCAGATTGTATTCTGCAGTATAATAATTAGACTCATCATAGAAACCATGATTATATCTTTGTATTTGTGACAGACACCCGTTGCGTCTACAAACGACTCATCAGTGACGCTCGAATAAAAAAAAGTTAAAAAGCCCCAAAAAAGAACGAAGTTGAAGAGCATTGAGGACTAAAAATTATTGAACGTTTTGACAAATACAGCCAAGGTAATCTATTCTTAAGGAAGAAATGCCTTATTTTTTTTTTTAAATTCTAAGTTTTGCTAACATTTAATTTACAATTCTGACCATATCAATGCCAATTCATGTGAACACATCTGAAGTGCTGACATCTGGGCGGATGGATTTAAAGTAAGGAGGACACAGAACTTTCATATAGAAGAAATAAAACATATCGTGTAGTCTTTTTTGAAAGTTTTAATTAGTTAATTGATATAAATCGTGGTAAAAACAAAACATATACCGGGTCTTGACCTGCATCACTGTATGCAATTATTGAGGTAACATGTTTACCGTAGCATAAGTGATAGTTCCCAGACCAAATATTAAAATCAATCAGTTCAAGAGCAGCCAAGAAAAGTTGACGAAAATTTTCCTTATTCAATGAGTGACGTAAAATTTTAAAAGTATCGGCAAACAGGAAATGGCTACACGGTATATGCAAAAAATGTCTAATCGCTACAACCCAATATTCTTAAGCTGCAGACAAAATATTACGTTGGTACCTTATATAGAGACCAGGAATTTTTGTACATACAATTGTCCTTGTAGAATGAGAGCACTAGAATTTAAACCCTCATGAATTCATTTATATCGTTGGTATCAATTTTTGTGGATAGAGATTACCTTGAATTTTCGTGGATAATCGATTTAGTGGATTTCAAGAGTCATCATACAATCTTATAGAAAATGTGTAAAAAATTGGTACTCTAAGAATAAAGATGAAGCCACAATATCAGCAATGAAAAAGTGGCTGCACGGTTGACGTTAATATTGTTTACCCACTATAATTATTATATTATAAAACTACAGACCAAATATTAAGTCGTTCTCTTTTATACAAGCCAAGTATCATTGACGAAAGTTTTCCATCGATTTGACGGACGGGTGAACGGAGTCGAACGGTTAGAAGACCTGTTTCCGTCTTCGGTGACGCATTTGAAAACAGATTGAACGACAACAATAAAATCATAAATTTTATCAAGACAAAAAGGAAGATTTAAAAGACAGCTCTGAGCTAGCTCCATAAAACAAATAAGAGTAAACAAAAAAATACGAAATTCCACTTTCTAGGGTGTCTCACCAGTTCTACTGCAATAAATATCTTTCCTTTCGTCTTACGATATGCCTTACGATATTTGATCATAGATAAACTACTGTCACCTTAATTTATATAAAATTTAGTAAAATTTTCCGCCAATACATGGTTTCTAAACAACTGCCGCACAGTTTTTTGGAATGATGATGTAATGTTCATTGAAACCGATGAGGACAATGAACGCGTATATTCAACTAACTGCGAAATATGCATTCTAAACAAGACATCATAACATCATCATTGTGAGGGACAATTGTTTCGTATTACTACTTCCATGATAGTTCTAATATTAAGGTCCAAAATAAGGTCTCTATTTAAGGTGGCTCCCGGGTATAAATCTTTTTTTTTCTGATAAAGGATTTCGCTTTATTTTTTTATAAATGAACTTTATCCCATACTTAATAGAAAAATGAAATTAAAAAATGGGGTCACCGTTTATTTAAGCTCATAATCTGCCTCCGGAAGAAGCATACATTTTTGTTAATGTCCTTTTTTCTGTTGAACTAATAGTAGGAGAAATGGAGTTAATATCGAAATAAAAAAATAAGTTAATTACAGAAATCGCTTAAATTCTACAGTTATTTATGTACAGCTTATTTGAAAACAGTAATAAAAAGTATAGGTCATCGATGAGTTTAAAAAGATATTTAAAATTTAATGTAAAAAAATGGCATTATTGCACCAAAGGGAGATAATTTGGAGCCTTTGCAATGATATAAACATTTGAAAAGTCATCTGGGGCCGAACCGAATCGATTTTTTTGGTTGATTTTTTACCATATCATAAAGTAATAACTAACAGTAAATAAAATTTGTAATGAAAAAATAAAGGTTTATTTTTTTGCTGAAATTTTTGTACCCGCGAGCCTCCTTAATACCGAATTAAGGGGGAGTAAGTTAATCAAAAAAAGTAATCAAAAAATGTTTCAAAAGGTTTTTATGAAGTTTATTCAGATTAAAGGGGCACTAGCTACAAGATATTCAAAAAATCTAAAGTTTGATTTTTTTCTGTTCAATCAATAACGAAAGTGAAATAGTGAAATAACAATTCGCTTTTTGCAGCCAAAAAGGTTCAATTTTGTCAAATTACGCCAAGAAACATTGATAATTAGTTATTACAAGTGAATGAGTCGACCTCTTTAAATCCGTATTCATGTGAACTTCAATTTAACCCCTAGCTGGAGATTCACAACGCATTCATTGGATGTGTACTGGTTATTTAAAGAAAAGAATGTCAACAATGAAAGTGAAACTACGGTTAATCATTTGATTACTAATTCGATGCACAGAAAATCATTCTTATACGGTTAAAAACTATGAGAAACATCTATTTTTAATCTATAAAATAAAATCAAACAGACCTATAAAAATCCAATTGCACGTGTTGGTTTAATCTATTCATATCTTTATTTATGTTTACATCGCTTGTATGGTTATCTGAGGTCAAAACGATAGTTAATTAGATGGCGTCTGGACTAAAAAACACACGAAACGAACCTATATATTATCTACCCCATGCTCTGTAAATTGTGTATTTTAGACTTTTGATAGTTTGGATGAATGTTTTACATTGTTATAAATCAAATATGAGAATTTGAGTCAAATCGGTGACCATGAATTTGACAGCTAGTGCCCCTTTAACACTGTTTCTTAACAATAAAGGAACTAATCTGCAGTAATCAGGACACAATGAGTAATTTATGATTCAGATATATCTAAATCATCCGCAATATGTTTTCATGAATGGTGAATGGGTCCCATAAATTACAATAATAATAACACATCGGCCTCCCTATGGAATATCTTAGAAACATAAAAAAAGCCAGTGTTAAGTGATTAAGAAGTTTTAACACCTTTTATAGCCAGCAGAATTAAATGAATATGACTAGTATCACAATTGAAAGGTCTTTCCTGTAAAAGTGATGTTTTCGTAATGTACTTTGTACGACCTTTCGTTTGATATACGACAAGCATACCTTCTAAAACTTTTCGCTTTTACACTTAATGACCTCATCCGCCTACTTTTTCGAGTTCGGAAGTATGACATATGTAACATAGATTTGATGAACTTTCATTTGATAGTCGACAACGCCATGTTCTAGAAAGTTTGATTTTTGCACTTAATAACCTCATCCAAGACATTTTTGGAGTTCAGGAATTAGATATTCCAAATGTACACATAATGACCTTTCATTTGATATACAACAATCTTATCTTAAAAGAAAAATTATTTTTTGCACTCAATAACCCCACCACACCAATTTTTTGGGGACGTCAATTTGAAATTTGAAATGTACGCATATATTCTATCATTTGATATGCGATAACCTTACCATCTGAGAAATTTAATTTTTTGTACTAAATGACCCCACCCTACCCCCTGGGATGAAAAAGGGGTTTGATTTTTTTATTTTTAAGTAGAGTTTATTGAGACCGTCAATTTGATATATCAAATAACCCCATTTGACAAAGTGCCAAACATGATGCAATATTGAAGTTATGAAAGTCAATGCAAAACTTGAAAATTTCAAATTGATTTTTTGGTGTTTTTCTTCATGGAATTTATTTGGTATTTGGTCAAACATATAACCATGTTTAAAACTTCTTCAATTTCTGAAACATTTTCGGTGGTTACCTGTTGTTGATTCAGAAATACATGCCTCCGATCGCAAAACTTCAAAATGATTTTTTTCTAAAACGACAGCAGATATCTTAAATCTGTTTAGTGATAAATTATCTGCAGTTGAAGGAAAAATTGGGACAATTCCAAAGTTCATCAAGGTCACAATGAATCATCAAATATATGATGCAATACCAAACTTGAGAACCGGAAGTTGTAGAGACATGGGACTATCACTATTCCACTCAGGACCACTCGACCTTTCAAATATCACAATGTCAAGGTCATAGTATACTGTGAAGGTCAAGTTGAAATTTCATCATGACCTAATTTTGACCTCAAATTGAAGGTCTTGAATTACTGATCATCTTTGCAGTTTATAATCGGTTGATATATGTTACCTTTAAAAGGATATACACACAATAATATACCTTTAAGAATCATCCTGTTGTAACTTTTGAACAGATGGACGGAAATTTTTGGGCTTATCGTATAAAATGTAGAGCTCGTCGAGAGGAACATTTTATACGCTGTATGTATGCAGCAAAGTCTTATCGTTTTTCTGAATATGTAAGCTTGAAATTGCAGCGTAATTTTTTTTGCACTCAGTGACCTTTGACCCTGAGTGCATATTAAAGGTCACATAAATTAAAGATTATTGGTAAAGGTCCCAAGTTCTCGACATGGATTTTTCAAAAATTATTTATAATTTTTAAAGGTAAATAACTCCTTATAAGAGTAAGTAACAAATAATTGTTTGTGTTTATAAACATTGCCATCTATTCTTGTACATGCTGTCATTTTCAATTAAATTCTATCTCTAATACTTTTTGAGATAAATGCAAATAAAAGAAATTGCTTCAAGGGGATATAACTCTCAAAGTGGACGATGAAATCCTATGCAGCCTCATATGGTAATACATCATGATGAGATCTACCTATTGTCTAAATAAGGTCACGATATCTTTAAAAAAACGAGGGGGGGCATGTTGAAAAAAAAACAATAAAAGGGAGATAACTTCTAAAGGGGATGATGAAATCCTACAATAATTCATGATGAGGTATATCGATGGTCCATATTTGGTCTTGATAACTTCAACAGAAACGGGGGTAGGCCATGTAAAAAAAAATGTTGGAAGAAAAAAAAAAAACAAAAAAAAAAACATTAGAAAAACAATAAAGTCTTTCCTCACGGAGAGGAAAGTCCTTAATGAGGTTATAGGCCAATCCAATACGGCCTAACTTAAAGATAAAATGAAATGTAAGAGATAGACAGTAACTATGACTAAGATCAACCATAAGTGAACGTGAACAATACAAGCTAGTTATTTGAAGTCCCTGCTTTGCCTTTGAGTAGTTTTTCCGCAGTTGTAAGTGTCTATATAAGATGTAAAGCTCTATGTGATGAAGAATTGTTAATGAATTTAACAGAGATTCATAAAAGTCTAAAATATGTCATGACTGTTAAATGCCTTTGTAACAATAGACCATGACTGATTAGGTGTTTGACATGAGAGAGGACATGAATATGTGGCCAAGATCTCAACACCCTTTTTGTAATAACAATCGTGGCAAGAATGAAAAGGCAGTACAGGATAAACACTTTATGATAAAAAAAAGCAGTATCATAGAATGTTTGCAGTAACTGAAAACAACTGCAAAGTACTTAGACTTCGAATTTGAAATTGTGCCGTATTATAATGCGATGAAGATATAATAAAGCAATCATTACTGGTAATGGTCACTTGTCGTGTATAATTCTTTATCATACTTTTATACAGGAATCACAAAAAGAATCATGCTTTGAGCTATTAATGAAAATTGAAATTCTTCGAGAAAACCAAACCAAATTATTCATCAACAGCATGGTAATCATAACAGCTTTCCTTTAAGAAAAATGAAAGGGCAACTCCTATATATGCAAAAATTAAGGAGTGAAACAATACTTTTTAACATCAAATCCTGCATGTTGAATAATATTTTCACAACAAAATCATATATTAGCGATGAAATGTAGGAGAAGGTTTTTATCAATTTATGATATTTGTCATAATTTAAAAACAAAATTGTCTACTTAAGGTGTTGACAAACAATTGCCCTCTCTCCAATTAGATTTTAATGTCTGAGAAAAATGTTGGAACAGGGTAATAAATCCTTCTGGAGAATTTTCCATATTTAGACTAATGCTGTCATCAAGATTGTAATATTGTCAAAAATGTATCGACATCTCAATCCATGGGTCGATTGCACTGTTGGTTGAGGTGTCCTCCCAATAATGTCACTATCCGAGTTGTCAGCACTTATGTGTTGACATGAGATATCTTTGATGTGGTAATTGTAATAGATGATCTTTCTACAATAATTTAATTGCTAAAAAAATACACCTCCTAATCTGTATTTGGTAAACCCTTTGAGATTTGTTTGATCCTTAATCTCTTCAACTTCGTACTTTATTTGGCATGCTAACTTTTTTTTATTTCTGGTCACTAAAGAGTCTTTTGTAGACGAAACGTGCGTCTGACGAACATATTATTATAAATTATAAGGGTTTTTTCTTTTTTATAATCTTAAAAAAAAAAAAAAAACACAAATAAAATGTAAAAGAAAAATAATGTAGTAGTATGTTATCACTTGATAGTACTTTCTAGATAGAAAAAATAACATGGGTGTATACTTTTATGATATATTTCCAAAGGTGCTATGAGAAGTCAATTATTTTATAGAAGGTAATTAAGTGTACACACGAAGTATACACTCCGTTTCTTATTTTCACACCTTACAAGGGTCTTCTTTCTTCGAACATAACTTGGCCATAATTTATTTTTGGTAAATATACTTGAATGCCCTATGAAATATAAACTACTTATTGATTTGAATTGCGCAGTTTTATATTCAGTAACGAAAAGAAAACGCAATAAAATTCAAGACTTTATTATGGACAACTGTTTACAATTTGACCCTTGAAGTTTAAAAATGTGTTTTCAATGATTCATCGTATTTGTTACGTATATATGAATACCTCTTTTCAAATAAAAATCAATTGGACTATAATCATCCAAGAAAATTGTATGATATTGAAAGTTAGTTAGCAAACATTGTATTCAATAGTTAAACTATTTTCTTAGATACGTTTCTTGGCCCAAAATTTAATCGGTAAAGTGAATTAATGCGTTTTAAATGTACAGGTTCAAAAACTGGAGTGACCATCTAAATCATGTACATCTAACTTCGGACTAGTTTTAAGTAGTCATCTTATTGAACTTTTAATTATACCGAGGGCGAATGCTAGTCTCTGAATGCATTCAGATAAGTTGTCAATACTTCTGTACTGACATGATTTATAAAGTTCGCAATCCCTCTCTACCCTAGATAGATTTGCTATTCCTTTGTTCATATAGCTCCTAAAATATGTAATACCTAACATTAATGATTTCTTTTTAACTGAACTAGAAGCGCATTGCGATAGCTAATGTCTCTTCACTTTTTTGTTTCAACGTTTCTGATAAAGAAAATTTCAGGTTTAATCTACTATTTATTACATAAGGAAATGCCTTTACGAAGTCAGGAACATAACAGTTGTTTTCAATTCGTTTGATGTGTTTGGGATTATGGTTTTGCCATTTGATAAAGGTCTTTCCGTATGAATTTTCATTTTTTTTTTTTATATTTCTACTTTTTTTCAGAAAAGCGCTTTGGCGCTCAAAATTGTAAATTTTCATTTACATTTAATGCTTTGAAGCAAGGCTAAAATGTTTGGTATTACACGAAATTGTCGTTATTTCTGTAGTCTAAGTATGGTTTCTTACTCGATTTCAAATCTCAATATAGAGTAACCTTATGTTTCAATTTGGGTATGTTGAGCTCACTGTCAGTACATGATAACATTCATTGATGTTAAGGTTAACCCAGCATTGTGTTACTTGAATAAGTTTTATGTTGTTTCTTTTATATAGTTATATAAGGATTGAATGCGTTTTCTGTACTGCTTTTTCTTTCTTTTACGATATTCTGAGTTAAAGATCGTCATCGCAAGAGAAGGGTGTCTAAAGTCATGTGATTGTCTATCTTTATATTTTTATCAGTCAGGGAAAAAGGTGTTTAATTTTTATAGTGCCTGTTTAATATATTAAACTTGTCCAAACTTGGTTTTGTACAGAGACTTGTCTGTTGTTTAAGGTCATAAATATGATGAACGCTAGATGAGTTTTAATTGTCATGCCATTTTGTTCCTGTCCAACATTGTCTTTTAAACATATTCCGTGTAGCTACATCATATAAAGTTGGTCTAGTTTTACTTAGTTCTCATATAGTAAATGACAGATATGAAACTTATTATATGGAAGTATCTACGGAAATCGGATACATTTTTACGAAAGTATATCGGTCTTCTGTTCTCAGCTTGTCCTTTTTTTTTTGTTATCTCGGTGTTTTATATTCTAATTTTGTGGAGCATCGTTGTTTGTGATGAAGTTATCTCAACAAGGCTGTTTGATATCAAAGGTAGGTCACCATAGTCTACATCTCATTTTGTAATTCATACACTCCATGTTTTGAATGATTTTAAACTGTTTCTTCTTCGAAATCTTGTGAGTTTACCCCCAATTGAGTAATGGTGCTGGTTGCAGTTTTCTGTATATTTTGTTATTGCTTGTTACTATGCCTTTTCTCCTTTTGACATTTGATCCTGCTTTTTTTAATTTAATTTTATTCTTGATTTGATTCATTGGCTATCACTAATTTCAATTAAAGTTTGGAGATTCTTTAACAGCATACAAGATTTTATAAGAAGACAAATCAATATAACATACAACCATATGCTCCGCAGGGCGCAGCTTTAAACGACAACAGAGGTCGAACCCTGAACAATTTGGACAAGTATGGACACAACATTTAAGCTTGATACAGCTCTGAATTTGGATTGTGATTAAATAGTTGACACAACATAGGTTTATGACACAGAATGAATATGGTCTAAGAACTTAAACTTAAAAACTTAAAATTTTTGAATTGGACATTTACCTATTATGGTCCAATATCCAAAATCTAAATATATGGTTAGATTCAGCATATCAAAACCCCAAGAATTCAATGTTTGATGAAATCAAATAATGTTCAATTTTAGACCCTTTAGACCTCAATGTGGACCAATTTGATAACCGGGCCCAAATATTAAAAATCTTTATACATGGTTAGATTCAGCATATTGAAGAACCCCATGTATTCAATTTTTGTTGAAATCAAACAAAGTTTAATTTTGGACCCCGATTTGGACCAACTTGAAAACTGGGCCCAGAATCAAAAATCTAAGTACATGTTTAGATTCAGCATATCAAAGAACCCCAAGAATTCATTTTTTGTTAAAATCAAACTAAGTTTAATTTTGGACCCTTTGGACCTTAATGTAGACCAATTTGAAAACAGGACCAAAAATTAAGAATCTAAATACACGGTTAGATTTGGCATATCAAAGAACCCCAATAATTTATTTTTTGACGAAATCAAACAAAGTTTAATTTTGGACCCTTTTGGCCCCTAATTCCTAAACTGTTGGGAAAAAAACTCCCAAAATCAATCCCAACCTTCCTTTTATGGTCATAAACCTTGTTTTTTAAATTTCAAAGATGTCTATTTACTTATACTAAAGTTATAGTGGGAAAAACAAATGTCTTCGGACGACGACGACGCCAACGTCATACCAATAAACGACCAAATTTTTTTCAATTTTTGCGGTCACATAAAAACTGGACTAATTGCATGATTTAAAGAGCAGCAAGTCGTCCGTGGTGGGGGGGGGGTTGTGGCGTGACAATGTAAGCGTTTCCTTGTATACATGCATGTGAATTTGTGAAGAAACCCTGACCTAAATTTTAATGTTCGTTCTTCAATTGTATTTGATACATTTACTATTTGTGATATGAAAAGTACTGAAGAGGAACATAAGAGTGGTGTTAGGACCTATCCCTAATAACTAGTTTTAAAGTTTTAAGTCGTATTACCTACGGAATGGTATCATACTTTACTTTTGTATATTAGTACAACAAAGCTTAATTTGTAACATTTATTTTGTCCCAGAGTTGACTCATTTACCACCCTTTAGATAGGAAAATGATAAGGTAATGTAAACATATTCCTGAAAAAATTAGTCCTTCACATTTAAAAGATAACTTCTCAATACAATGATTCAACAAGTATCTACAATGAACCTGTCCATCTAAATAACAAAGAATGAGGAACAGGGAAATATTTAGACATACATTTGTGGTGTAGCTATACTTGAGGATTTGACACATCGTTTTTAAGCATTTTTATCACATATTGTGTATCCGTTCGAAACTAATTCATTGAGATATATGTTATCTATGTCATTTTCTGATATATATTACTAGTATATATGTTTCCTCCACAATTGTATCACCAGTCCAGTAGTCGGCACTTCTGTGTTGACTTAAATTATCATTGATATGGTCATAAATATAAATAAACTATTTACAAAACTTAGTTTTTTTTCGAAATACTAAGGAATAGATTACCTTGGCTGCATTTATCAAAATATTCGTAATTTAGGGTACTCAAGGTTCTATGATGAGTTCATCTCAAATGGTAGTTATTGGCTTTCTTATATTAAAAGCAAATTGTCCTTGTTATATCTGGTAAATTTAGTCATATACTTCAATCTTGAGACTGAGACCAAGCATGTGAAAAACTTACATTCTCTTTTCAGAATTCAACTTGACCAAAAAAGTGTCTGCTAAATGTTACCATATATGGAAAATATGTGTTTTCTGATAGGCCAGAGTACATAACAAAACAAAATTATTTTAAAAAGTTTTATTAATGTTATAAAATGATGTTGATATCAAACTATATAATGTGCATTTCTTAATAAATATATAATGGATAAAATCTACAACTTATAAATTGCATAGAAAATATTTGGAAAAATGTGTAATGTATTAGAGTATCTATCAAATGGAAGCCTGCTAACATTTGCTAATTGTCAACCCTATACATGCACAAATATATAAATATCATTAGATGGGATCTAAAAACAATTACTGTGGCTTGATTTGTAGCCTTCCAATTTTGATTTTCTGATTTCTGATATTCATGTTGAATGCATATCATGTTGGCCAAAAAGATAATAATAAATAAGAAATACATTTCAGTGTGTTTTATGTGACACTTAGCTTTCTAAATGTTAATTATAAGGTTAACCCATGCATATAAAAAATATCAGAGTTTAAAATAAAATGGTTTGATGATTGAATTATTAAGTACATAAAACTCCTTGTTGGTGGGATAAACATGTTGATTGTTCTTATAAAACTGCGTTCATTTCAATCATGGTTTATGACACCATAAAAGCAAAGTGTTAATTATTTATTTACAATTATAGTCTTTAGACAATTAAGTCAATGGAATGTGCTAAGTAATACAAATTATATCACAAGAGTGGCCTTATATGAATAACATTGTCTTTTGCATTTTATTTCTTATTTCAAAAGAATTTCAAAATTACAATCTATAATACTAAAATTACAATGTCCAATTTGTCAGCCGTCATCGGGTAAAAACGACAAATCAAAGAATTCAACTCTATATATAACTAATATAGGACAATGGTGTAGATTAAAAATTACACCACTCCAGACCCTTTTGTTTTCCACATAATTAATATTGCCAATAATTAACAAGTTCCGGGTCGAATCCGATACCGATACCAATAGTATATTCACCTGTTAGCTATTACCTTATCTGTACGTTCCGCATTTGACAGGCGCACCACCAAACGGTGTATTTAGGATTTTGCTATATACACGGGTCATAATCAAAGGGCTGATACTACTAAATTCAATCATTGTCAAATTGTTCCCTATTGTAGTTTTATTCAGCAACCAGCAAGACTTTCTAAGATAACTAATATAGGACAATGCTGTTGATTAAAAAAAAAATACTCCATTCCTGGATAGCCAGGACCTTTTGTTTTCCAAATAATTAATATTACCAATAATTGATAAGTTCCAGGTCGACGGGTTCAAACAGAAAGATTTGAAAGCAGAGAAAACTTTGTATCTTATAATCGACATGACTTTATCAGATGACAATACTAATTACTAAAATAAGGCTTAGTCATAGTTATATACTCTAATTCAGTCACGGACCCGCGATATCACGGGTGTGTACTTGTATTTATTAAAAATAGGAATAAAAAAGAGACTGTCTGATGTATTCTCCTTGTATTTCATAGATACTAATGAGTTATAGCTTACTTTTTTCACAACTGCATACTAAATATTATTTACAACACATTTCAATTCGTATTTTTAACTATATATTGTATTTCTTTAACAGATAATGAATCAAAACCTTGGACCAAAAAAATCAAATATGCTCTCTCTTAGCACAACCTTTAAATAACATTCACAACCCATTTCCTTGTGAATGTTACATTGCATTATTATACTGCTTTATTCATTTAATATAAATACCCAAAAAAAGCTAAAGAAAAAGGATATGAATCTATCAACAAATCAAGTCAAGCTTTCCCAATTTTGTAATCATTGATATTTTTACCCAAATTTAACATGAGCAGGTTTTACTGAATTTTACTGAATTTAATTTTATGACCTAGATTGAATTTAATTTGAAATTACATTATAATTTACAATATAGTTAAAATGAAATAAAGACCCACTAAAAGAAGATAGTTTTGTTTGTTATGTTAACAAGTTATTTTGTCAACTCAATGCACAAAATCAGGATAGTTTTTTTCATTATATTTTATATTACAAATTATTTCATGAAATCTTTTCAATATCAAATTTCAGACTTATAATTTATTACAATTTTTGTTAAATCTCTGTTAAATTTTATATTCCTAGTGAATTATATCTTACAAATATTATCTTCAACAAAATCTTTTGAAATCAAATGTACCTTCAAATATTTATTGTAGTCTAAAAATAATAATTGATAAATAGCTATGTTGGGCACAGTAGAATGAAAATATCATGTCATAAAGGGGAAAGTTGCAAACATGTTTAAAGATAAAGATTTGATCATCTAAAACAAAATTGTCAAATGAAAACATTGTATCTACAGACCGCTGGTAATGCCAATATCTTATCATTACACAACTGCAAAAATGATCAAGTTATTTTGAAAATAAATTAAAGCACTAACATGGAGTTAAATTGTAATTCGTAATGAACTATTGTTTGGCAGTAAAACAAGCCTTTATGAGTGGAATTATCCTCGATACTTAGTGCTTTTGTGCAAATGATGCATGCAAAATGTTCTATATCTAAAGAATTAATAAACCTTTTTAACTGAATGTTTAACAATAAAAAAATAATTACAGCGGTGAGCACTGATTTTAAAAATAGTATAATTTCAACAACTGAAACCTACTTGGCCATTTTGTCATCTTGAATTATTCAGATTATTTGAAAAAGCTACTTGTGAAAAAAACTGTCTACAGAAGTTAATTGCTTTGTGGTTAAATACCAGGACTCAGGAATCCATGCTTTAATTCAATCTTTAAATTGTTGGAAGGTATGGAGAGCCTCAAATACACAATATGAATATAAAAATTATCAAAAATAAATTGTATTTAAAATACATCGTTGTGATTGAATTACATCTTTTATATACTGTGCCTTCGTTGCTTTTATTGAGTCTTACTTTTTTTTCTAAAAGAAATTTTACATCAACTATATAACTTTGTTATTTACACATCATAATAAAACTATCAGTATATTAATAAAAAAACATATATTTCTCTAGTAAATTTAATTAAAATTGGATTAACATACTTTCTGTCTAACAAATCATAACAAAATCACACTCTAATGCCCAGCAGATAACTCAATCAAAATTCTTGTAAATCATTTTTTACATCTACTTCTGTTATTCTTATGAAAATATACTATTTACAATCAACTGAAAAATATGTTAATTCATGAAAAAAATACAATTAACAAATTACATAAGTTTCTGTCATAAGATTTTGAATGATATTAAAGCAAGTCATATAAATAGTGCCAGCATGATTGTACATGTGCAGTACATAAATTTCTTTAAAGTTTAAATGTTTGGTATCATGTTAATTGTTAAGGAAATATTTTATCTAGTGATGGCCAAAGTACACTGATTCTTTTGTTTTTGTGTTGTTTGAAAAAAGACGCATCCTAGACAACTGAATAAGAATTAAAGTTTCATCATAATCTATAATAAAAATTCAAATGATTATCAATTAAAGGTTAAAAGTTATATATGTTACAAATGTATTTATTCAAAAAGGTAGAAAATCATTGAATTAACTCAAAACAAGTCTTTTCAAATGCACATATCCTCTGTTCCTCTACAGAACTATTGTTTTAATAAATTTATACATTCCAACAGACCCAGGTAGAGACTTCTAATTAAGTCCTCTGGTATTTAAATCAGGCAGCCAATATTTGGTAATTGAATTTATTTTCCTGCAAGTAACATATTATTTATGAAGTAAGCATTATAACAAGCATATCTACAATGAGGGATATGTTTCCCACTACTTAAATGCCAGCATTTTTATTTCTTGTTTACCTAAACCATCTAAAATAGGTGTCTGTACCTAAAATATGTTTCTTTGATGTTACAGTGTTTGGGCCAGATAAGTTTTATTTATATGAGATTACTTAAGCGTTAGGTTCCCAAATTTAAACCATCATTGATTCCAAATTTTGACCTTACATGTATCTTGTTCTATTATAACTCATTTGTAATATATTTGTAATAAATATCTGAATACATAAAAGTAATAGTAATGCTTGTACATATAAACTCAATATAAATTAGGAGTAACTGTATGTTTAAATGCCCCCTACAATTTTCCTTTAATAAATTAAATGGATTGTTAGTTAAAAATACCTGTTATATTTAAAACTACATCTTGCCCACAGTGCAAGTCAAATCAAACCATATGCCAGTATGTGTAAAAATAACAAAGAGATAAAAAAAAATGCCCCCTCTTTTCTTTCCATCAACAATATCTCTTCTTTGTTATCCATGAATACACATCTTACAGGCTACAGTATCATATTACTTCACAATAACAAAACATAGTTGGCAGTTTTTTCTCTCACTCCAATTTTTTTAAATTTGTACTTCAGAAAAAAATCAATTACAAAATACTGTTATATTCAATAAAGGTTAAACTCATTCATGCATACAGCTAATTAATGGATATCAAAATTTTAAAAGTCATTGCAGCAATTACATTGTTTAATTTTTACATAACTTATTCATTATCTTTCAATAATAAAAATTGAGAATGGAAACTGTTAATGTGTCAAAGAGACAACAATCCAAACAAAGAGCAGAAAAAATAAAACCGCATTTTAATTGTAAAACAATTACTACCTGGATATTTATAAATTAATTAACAGAAATAATAAAGTTTACAAACAAAAAACTTCATAAACATAATAAGATTAAAGCTATAAAATTGTAACATGTACACACTGATGCCCCCAAATCTATCTCCTACATGTAACATATATGTCAATTTGCAAACAAGCAATCTTAAACCCTGTTCACAAATATAATAAATCTGATGTACAATATTTATCAAATTCTCATCTAAATGGTACCCTGTTTGCGTCCACATGCTTTGGTTCATCCAAATTTACAGGTCGCAGTGACCTTAATTCAAGATTTATGTCCGATTTAATTGAATTTTTGTAACAGATAATCTCTTGAAAGTAGTAATAATTGATCTGATGAGTACACATGTACATCTTATAAACATTAAATCTGGAATATGAGTGAACACAAACTGTATTCAATGTCTTACCAAACTTAAATCATTTTTGTTGCATTGTGAACAGGGTATATTTGTCAGAAAAAGATGCATATTAACGTAAATACAAACAATGAAACAGACAATTTTCTGCATATTTTTTCAAACTGTTTTCAATTACCAATTTATTCAGTTAAAGGGTAAAATTCAATTTGTGCAAGACTGAACTCAAATGACTTTTATGTTGTTATTAGACCCTTTTTCACTTAAAAGATTGCAATTATACCATATTTAAACTGTTCCTATAGTAACTTAAAGAGTTTTACTTAAGCTTACTTTTAGGGAAAATGCATTAGTGTGAGTTCTGTATCCAATATTTCCTTATAAAATATATACCAGTTCAATACGTTTGTATCTGAAAATTAAACCCAATATGGAAAATAGGTTGCAAATAATATCTTATTATTATTATTGTATAGTTACTCATCTTAGCAAATAAAGGACATGTTTGTTGTTTGAATAGAACCAACTGTATTTTCCGTAATGTCATAGAATACTCCTCAAGAACATTTCCAATTATGCATTAAACAGTCACTTATCTTTACACATGAATAATTGTTCCTTTCTTATCTAAAATATTATAGGAACACCATTGATGTTCTATGATTAAATACGATTTGGATAAGGTGTATCAAATCTTCATAATTGTGCCAGCAGGTCTGAAAGACCTTCTGAATTGTGAAAACAGATAAAAATATATGAAGAAAGATAAATTAATAAATGAACAAATTATTTACATATTTGGAATGTCAACAAAACTTGAAAACATAAGAATAATAGAATTTTTGGTGAAAGAAGATATACATGAACAATTCATTAACAATGAGAGAATAAACAAACAGTAAAGTTCATAAACTATAATAACCAAACTGTTACATGTCCATCTTCTTATACAATATATAAAACATGGATTTCTATTTAAAAAATATAATATAAACAAACAGAAGACATCAACAACAATGCAACACTGGTGCCTTATTATTGACAGTAAAACACACTAACAATTGGTTTAAAATGATAAAAGTTCAAGCATTTATTTAAGTTTGGCTTTTGTATAAAAAATAAAATGGAAGCCCAATAAGCTTGTCATATTATGCCAATACTAAATAAAACTATATTAATATAAGCTTCAATATACTTCTGCTTCAACACAAACAATTGAAATACTTCTGAAGAATGCTGATTGCTAACAATTTAATACAAAATGAATGAAATTTTAGCAAAGACCTGACATTTAAAAAAATGACAATTACATATTTACAAATGGGTGATATTATAAAAATTGGGACTTTGGATTGTAAATAATACTGATGAAATTTTCAAATTAACTCTTTTATACATAAATTTATTGCTTCCATGGATACATTTCTATAAAAAATAGATAATTTGATAGGTTTTATTGAATTTATATCACATTTTAATTTCTTAGATTTCATTTTTGTGAAAACAGGAGCACTATGGCAGCACTAAAAAGTAATAAACCTTTTTGAAAACAAAAACTATGAATATTTTCGGCAAGAGAAGAAAGGTACAGAATTTTGTTATTTTTATCATCTACAATACATATTCTTGGTTCAAACCCATATCATGAGCTTTTTTCATGTGGATTTTCAATGAATCTTCAGTGTTAAAGCCTTTAAGGCAGATTTTACACCTAAAATGCATTTTAAGGTGCACTCCAAGTCCATTAACTGTAGCAAAGCCTCTACTACAAAACTTGCATTTGTAATTGAGCTGCTCTAGATGAACTGTTTTGATCCCAGTGACTTTGTGTGTACCTTGGACTTCTGTGTCTGGCCTTGATGGTATATCTCCTTCCCAATCAATATCCTTTCCATGGACTGCACGTACATGTTTCTGTAAGTCATAGCATACAGAATACTTCTTTTCACAATGTGCACATGCATATGGCCTTTCCTGAGTATGGACACGTTTGAAATGTTGCTCTAGACTGTCATTTCCCCAAAATCTTTTAGTACACAGGTTACACTTGAATGGCCTGTACTCTCCATGGTGCATTTTGATATGGCGTTTGAGGTTACCCATGTAAGCAAAGCTCTTCTCACACTGTGGACATTCATAGGAACCTTGTTCTGGCCCACTTTGTTGAGGTAGGTCTGCATCGACTACTTTGGTTTCTTCTGGTATATGAGTTGGAATACTATTGACCTTTTCTTTTGTAACATCTTTCAATGGTGGGATATCTGAATCACTTCCCTGTTCACTGCTTGCCGTTGAGGATGTAGAAGATGGGGAGTCCAAAGCTAAAAACAGAAAAGCAAATATTATTACAGTTGAAAAATTAATTGAAGTTAAGGTTCATGTAATACATGTGGCAAAATTGAAATTCATTTCAATTTACATCTCCCATGTAATAAGATATTGCTCAATAAACAATCATGTCCTCTTTTTCTTTATTGTGATAATACAAAATGAGGCATACATGTGCATGTTTTTTCAAACTTAAAACTTGCCATAAATAATTACATTTCAGTTGCTACTAGTTAGTGAAGTGCAGACTGTTTACTCTTTAGAGAACCTAAGGTCACCAAAATATCTAGTCAGGTTAGCATTGGTCATTATCTGTGTAGGGTTTTTGGCTCTTATCTTATTGCCTTTGATATTGTCTGTTGTTGTTTTTACTTATAGTTTTTGATTGTCCCAGTGGTATGTTCTCCTCTCCAGTTTGTGATATTATTTGTATGGAAAAGAAAAAACTTGATTGACTTTATTATCATTCTGTTTCATAAACAACCTGTTAACCAAAATTGTCTTTCAATTCAGAATATTCACAGGATTATTGTTCATTACTTAATCCCCCTTTTACATTCCAAATATTGTAAAAAAAAAAACAACTAAAAAAACAAACTATTAGAGCTTTTTAAGTGAAAAGGTCCTGTTAAAAAAACTTTTTCTTTTTAATTAAACCCAAACTATCCCAACATTCTACTATAATTTGAAATACAATGGCTTCATTAATATTCATAGAAGAACTAGTTTTTTGGATAAAATTCGAAGAGGAAACACAAAATTAAATCCTCAACAGAATACAAGTGTTTAATAACAATTAATAAGAGCTAATGTTGTAATGACAAAATTTGGACCCTTACATTGGCATTTTTTCTCAATCCAAACATAATCTTGACAATATTCTATGACTATATATGTGTTCACAGAAGGATCATTTGCAATAGTTTCCCTATCAATATTTAGGTTAATGATCATTATATAACACTACTGAAGTTTTGATATGTTACTAATACAGACATTGATTAGAAAATTAAGCATATAGAAAATGTTCAAAAACTTTAAAATACAGTAACAATTAAGAAAATTTAACATCAAAAGAGTGCCAAAAATTAACTGACTTCTACCATAAACAAGTTGTTTAAAATAAATAATAGAACTATAGATTGGTAATATTATATCATATTGTGATTGACTTATTAAATTGAATTTCTAAATGCTTAGATTTAAATTCTAATATTCTTTACCTTTATTCAGATTAAATTTTCTTATGTAATTAAAAAACAAATCATCAACCTTCTATTCTAGTAAATTAAAGTAAAAATAATAAAAATTCAAGCAATGTCTTTCATGTATGTTCAATATCATAGGAAAAATATAATAAACAAGTTACTTTTGTCAGGTTTAAAAAAATAATCATGTGTGAAGTACAATGACATGGATCTATTGTTCCTATGTTTATCAATCCATTTAAAAACAAAAAGGGTCAGGTTGCAAAATTAAGATCAACAAAACTTGAAAATTTGCCAAAACATTCATAATGAACTACAATTAACATGTACATATTTAAAGTCTAAAATTAAAGACCATTTATTAAGACCTGCATCAACTGTATGAATTCATGATATTTAAACACAGCATAAGATACTAATTCTATGAGATACTTGTTGAATGCATGTTTGCCATGAATGAACACATTGAGTTAAATACTTTGACTCATTTATACTAAGCACGTATTTATGTAAAATTAAACCATACATGGCCTCAAATATTTAAATCAGGTCTTAGTCATCACTTAACATACACCCGATGTCAAGCTAGTCAAGTGGTATCTAAGAAAATAAAACTTTTCATTTCAAGAAAGTGTCTAATAAACTGAATACATTAAAAATGTAACTCTAATATATTTGATGCTGATAGATTTCTTTATATGTAATTTACAATTGTGTTCAATTTAACTAAGAAATTCTTTATCAAGTGAGTGCCTATTATCTATATACAATAGTTTATTCTATACATTTAAATAGGTCAAGGTACATGATTTAAATGCCTGAAAAGGGAAGTTTTCCATTATAGATATATATAATATGTGTATAGTGTATTAAATGTACACAAGTAGAATGATTGGATATACACATAGCTACAAAGTCCCAGAAATGCAGAAAATCAATTGAAAAGGAAGTGGAAAACCTTTTCTGTTAATGTAATCAATTAATAACTTCTAAAAATTAATTCACCTATAAAAAAAAATAGTGAAAAGACATTTATAAAGAATTATTTCCTATGACATACATTTTTAAATTTATTTCAATTGGCGCAAAATATCTAATAAGGAAACTGAAAATTCTACAATTAGCTTTTCTTTTCGCTTAAAATCTGCAGATTATTTAAAATGACTAGTGCATTAATTTCCTCATTAAATATCATTGAAACAAAAAACTTCTTCCTTTAACTTGAATTTTTGTCAAGTTGTGAAAAAACCATGTAGAATGTACTATGTCTGATTTATATTTTAATGATACATTTTGAATCAAACTTTTCAATTTATCGTGGACATAAAAGTTTATTTAAAAGAATTTTAATTGATAAATAATCTCTTTACACTCACTCTCATATTTCAAAATATGTGCACTTAAAATCAGGTTTAAAGGAAAATTTCACTTACAGACTCTTTATCATGTTCTTAGATTTATATTTGGTTGCTGATAGCAGTTGTATATCTTTCTTATGCAACAGGCACATTATATACAAGTAGAAACTGCTTGGGTGACACAACTGTCACCAATAAAACTAAGATCACAGACTTGACATTCTCTTTTTGGCATCATTTTTGTTTTGATGACCCAATATATTTTTACATATCTGTCTTTGGAAACTTTATATCTAAAGCATAGATATGACTGTCGGATCAATTGTGCAGCGCTAAACAATATTTTTTATGGTTAATAGTGTCCCTTTTTTTTTATTATGCACCTAATAATCAATAAACAATGTCAGAACAAATATATTTGTTAACATTGTTTAAAATAAACTTACAAATCTCTCTGTTTCTTGTTTCCTCTGACAATAAGTCATTAGCTCCTGGGTCTGAGTCTGACAGCTTACGTCTTTTACAGGCACTGATCTGATTATTTACTAAAAGGTCTTGATAATAATTAAGTAAGGCGTCTCTATCATTACTGAAGTCCATCATGTTAATATACATTCTGGGTCTGAAGAAAAAGTACAAAATTTATAATAAATAATTTCTTTTCTTTTTTAAGTTCCTGAAAAAGTCATGAAAGTGATATTCATTTTCATCATTCAATCAAACAAATCAGCAAGGATAGGTGTTATTTCGTAAAAAATCAAAAAGGTTACATTAATGTACATTTAGGATACAGTTATGAACTAGACCAGAATAGGATGATTCTACCGGTAGTTTAAGTTGGATAAAACTGTCCTTACTTATAAATTAAAGGTTGTTTTTTTGGGAAGAAATGCTTGCCCTTTTGTCATGCTGGGGATGTTGACAGTCTACAGTTACATGTTTTGCAGCACTCTATAGTTACAGCACTCTATAGTTACAGCACTCTATAGTTAGAAATATTCACTTTTCTATAAGATTGTATAAGGTTGTATGTAAACAGTTATACAATGCCATCCATATACAATTTTGGGTCAGAGAAGTAGAGGAAAGTTGAAAGTCAACATTCCAAGCTATATTCCTGCCATTTATTTTCTAATTGTTGACTAAATCTAACATGTTTATGATTTTTTAAGCTGCATATTCTAAACACCATGCCAGTTCCTTCAAACATGTAAAAGGTTCTACACAAATTCAAAAATTTTAATAAAAGGGAAACAACTCCAGTCAAAGGAATTCAATTAAGGCAGTCAAATAAGTTGATGTTACATATGTAATATTTTACAGATAAAACCATAAAAATAAATGTTTATAAATTATCATTGTATAATAATTATACTACTATTTACATAAACAAAAGTCACACTTATTAATCACAGAAGGAAAAACATGAAAAAATAATAAGACTTATCTACTTGGATCTGAAAGACTGCACCTTTGTGTATTGTTGTGCTATTTTGTAAAACTCTCAAGTTTGATTTAAATGCATATTGGAAATTTAACGAGATAAACATCACTAAAAATTAAAATGATTCAAAACAAAAAGAATCTTTTTTATTGGTACATTTTGAGTCTTTGATTTTTTTGTAACAAAACCTTGTGACAATTTTATATATTATTCTATAAGACTCCATTTTTTTGTCGTCACCCTTTTTCAACAAGAACTTATTATAAATTAAAAAAACATTCTTTTGTACTGGCACAAACTTTCAATATGTTTATGCTATTATCTTCCAGAACTATAATTGAACCACAGAACAGAACTATTTACTAAGTCTCAACATTTTGATTTGTCACAGCAAATCAAATATTAAAGATACCGTAACATTTTAGACAGTGTTTAGGATACAAGCATTGTTTCGTGTAAATTAATATTGACTTTGCTAATTTATCTTTGAATCAAGCAAAAAATATTTTCAGTAGCAATTTCAATCTTAGAATTATGAGAATAGGAGTCAATGAAAGTTTTTGTAAAAATAAAATAATATTTCAAACAAGATGTTGCCTAAAAGATATAGCTTATCAGTTGCCTGCATTTTTAAAGCATATATATATATATACATGTTTATGCTTGTAGTTGCCAACTATGGTCCTCTTGTCAAAACATGTGATTTAAAAAATATCAAAATTCTCACAACTAAGATGAACAAAAAATGAAATATAGCAGTCCTCATGAAAACAAAACATTTTTCCATCTTATAAACATGTTATGAACATTTAAATAATACATGTAGATTGGTTTTTTTTTTCCTTTTTACACTTTTTTATTACATGTTTTTATGATCCCTCCCTTTGGTTATCCTTGTTTTGGTTCCCTAGTACAAATGTATTTACAAATAACTAAAAATAAAAAATAGAATTCAAATCAAATCTGCCTTGTCCTGGTCATAAAGTAGATTTCTTTAATATTTCATGATTCCTAACCAAATTGTTGTTTTTAACCCTTTCCTCCATTGAAATTTGTTTTAAATACAGGCATGAAAGGGTTAATGTATAAAACTAGAGGCTCTCAAGAGCCTGTATCGCTCATCTGATTCTACTTGGGTTTTTGAAATCATATAAAAAAAAGATAAAATCTGGCTACAAAGTAACAACACTTGGCCAGCACCTCATAAAGAAAGGAACACCCATGCTATGTTTGGTTTCATTCCATTCAGTAGTTCTCTAGAAGAAGACTTTTGTATGCATTTCCCATAGGGTCCTATGTTAAACTAAGTCCCCTGCTGGCGGCCATCTTGGAAGATGGATCAGCTACAAAGTACATGTAACAACACTTGGTCAGCACCTCATAAGGAAAATTCATGCTATGTTTGGTTTTGTTCCATTCAGTGGTTCTCTAAAAGAAGTCATTTGTATGCATTTCCCATAGGGTCCTATGTTAAACTAAGTCCCCCAACTGGCGGCAATCTTGGATGTTGGATCGGTTACAAAGTAACAACATTTGGTCAGCATCTCATAAGGAACATTCATACTATGTTTGATTTCATTCCATTCAATAGTTCTCTAAAAGAAGTCATTTGTAATTTCCCATAGGGTCCTATGTTAAGCTAAGTCCCCTGCTGGTGGCCATCTTGGAAGATGGATCGGCTACAAAGTAACAACACTTGGTCAGCACCTCATAAGGAGCATTCATGCTATGTTTGGTTTCATTCCATTCAGTGGTTCTTTAAAAGAAGCCATTTGTATGCATTTCCCATAAGGTCCTATGTTAAACTGAGTCCCCCGCTGGTGGCCATCTTGGATGATGGATCGGCTACAAAGTAACAACACTTGATCAGCACCTCATGAGGAACATTCGTGCCATGTTTGGTTTCATTCCATTCAGTGGTTCTCTAGAAGAAGTTCAAAATGTAAAAAGTTCACGACAACAACGGACGCCAAATGATGAGAAAAGCTGACTTGGCCATTTGGACCAGGCATGCCAGGTGAGCTAAAAAAGTGTACATAAGTTCCTTCAAGATTAATTGTTTCAAAAGCAAAGCAAAGCCATTTAAAATGTATACACGCTAGCTAGGGGCCTGCTCCAGTGATTCTTCAAATAATCAACAGAATTTTTTTTCCAACAAAAGGGGAAACCCTAAAGTAATTCAGCCTCTGTTATCATGGTTATTGAACAACTACCAGAACATGATTTCAATTACATTTGTTATACATACATGTCAAATTGATTATAGGTACATATATAATTTTCAAATTGTTCGATATTATAAGATGCCAGATAATCTAGATATTTTGTTTTAACAGACTACATTGTACAGTTGTAATAGTATATTCAGAAATTATTGTCATATTTTCATTATTATTTAAAAAAATTAAATGCATTCACTCAACATGTTGTACATAATTGAGTCATAATTATAGAACAATATTTTTTTATTCAAACTCCATTTCCAACTTAAAACTGTATGATCCTGTATCACAATGATGTCAATGTGGATTTACATTTTGTAAATATTTTTTGCCCAATATACATTTAGGAATAATAATAGACCACTTGTCTAAATTATTACATTTTTTAATTATTATAATAGATTATTTTACAGCAATCATTGCTACCAATTTATGATTAATGTGACACTCAATTCTATAAATACATGTACACATAACCCTTCTGTTATCACACTTACTGAACTTTAAAACTTTTTAAGCGTATAATATCAACATGAATCGATCAACAATAAACATTAATCATACCTTTATTGTGGAAGAATATGAACATATTTTAACATTATGAAGAAGACAAATAATATATATTTGACCTCTATATTATTTGTGTTATCCTAGAAATAAAAGACGAGTTGCGACAGACCATTGAAGTCCCAAAATGACCCACTAATCACAACTCGAGAAAACGTCAATAAAGCTGTGGAAACTCCGTTGAATGTCTGTAAACTTACCAAACATTTGAATAATATCCCATATAAGAACTTCATATTGTTTTTGTGCTGTTTTACGAGATTTAAATAACTTTTCCGAAAGTTTCTTGTTGTTTACCCATGTTACCACCCTGATTAGGCCTCCTTTGCAATTTCATTATACTTTATGAATCTTAAAAGTGGAGAGTTCCGATTGTAATCCTGGAAATATAATACGGGAAACACATGAAAGGTGCCGACGGGGTTTACCTACATTTTAGTTTAATATCATAGAACTTGCAACTGAATTATATATAAATAAAGGGAATATTTTTGAAATATTTAAATAAACACTATTTATACGACCAAGACACAATTAAAATGAAACAAACAATTAAGAAATTACTTGCGTCAGAAGCGAAGTTCTTATCAAATCATTTTTTTTTTTGAATTTAGAAATCTGGATCCTTTTTAGGACTGGACAACAATACAATGTGTGTTTGTAGGAACATATATATATATATTAGATATAATGTTCCCATGTGCATGTCAGTCATTTGAAAATAAAGTAGACTTGATTTCGGAATCTGAACCTTAAATAAACAGCTGTGCCATGAGCGCATGATACGCCCGATGTCTTGTGTGGAAGTTTTAGGCAATAATCATAAATAGTTTCTGAGAAAGTTTAAAGCAATATTAACCATACATTATTTTAGAGACAAGGCGGGCCATGTGAAACCCCCCACCCTGTTTTTTTTTTTTTTTTTTTTTTAACTAAATATCATTAAAACAAAATTTTGAATCAAAACGAAGAAGTATACAGATCTTTAGATTATAATAACAAAGAAGTGTGTAAAGTTTTAAGCAATAATCAAAACTTATTTTTGAGATACGGCGTGACATGTAAAAAGAACCCTCCCCTGTTATACAAAATACTCAAGAACTGAAAAATAAAATTTTGAATCATCACCAAGAAGTATAGCCAGTATACAGATCTTTAGATTAATATAACACAGAAGTGTGTAAAGTTTTAAGCGATAATCATAAATTATTTTTGAGATACGGCGCGACATGTAAAAAACCCTCCCCTGTTTTACAAAATACTCAATAACTCAAAAAAAAAATTTTGAATCATCACCAAAATGTATACAGGACATACACATCTTTAGATTCTTCGTCTTCTTCTTCTTCTTCTTCTTCTTCTTCTTCTTCTATATGTATATCCTTCCAATTATGGAACACCTCCTCAACGGATATTATCCAGACTGGAGTTGATTAAAATTTATACACTTAAAATTTTCCCCAAATAACTTTAAAAATTTAGATTCACTGTACACGGATAAAATCTCAGTAAAATATTTAAGGACAGATAAAATAATTTACGCAATTAATACGGGGCGCTGAATGGGACTCTTGTGGTTTTGTACAAAATTCAATTCTGTCATAACAAAATCATTTTTGTCTTACAAAACTATGTGATACAGACTTGTTTTATGAGAATTTCATTTTTGTCATGACAAAAGTCAATTTTGTCAAAAAGGTATGCAAAAATAAACTTATTTGCATACCACATGTCTTTTCTGATATGGAAATTAAAACACAAAAGTCAATTGTGTGAGACAAGATTGAATTTTGTGAGACAAAATTGATTTTAGTGAGACAAAATTGACTTTTGTGAGACAAAATTGACTTTTGTGAGACAAAATTTACTTTTGTGAGACAAAATTTACTTTTGTGGGACAAAATAGACTTTTGTGAAACAAACTTCAATTTTGTGAGACAAAATTCAATTTTGTCAATTTTGTGACGACAAAATTCAATTTAGTGATGACAAAATTCAATTTTGTGAACGTGAACACAAAATTGACTTTTGTGAGACAAATTTGACTTTAGTGAGACAAAATTGACTTTTGTGAGACAAAATTGACTTTTGTGAGACAAAATTCAATTTTGTCAATTTTTTCTGACAAAAGTCAATTTTTATAAGACAAAATTCAATTTTGTCAATTTTGTGTCACAAAAGTCGATTTTGTATGCAAATTAGTTCACAGAATCCAAACTAAACTAATTTGCATACAAAATTGACATTTGTCGCCCAATTTTCAAATTAGGTAACAAAAGTAAAGTCTGTGTTACAAAAACGAATTTTGTCCACTGAAAGATAATTTTGTATGACAAAATTTTAAATTTGTAGTATGCTACAAATTTTGTTAAACTGAACTCATTTTTGTTTAACAAAACTCACTTTTGTCCGTACAAAATTGAATTTCGAGTACAAAATCACAAGAGTCCCATTCGGCGCCCCGTAATTAAAAGGTAAAAATATCTAGGCCCTATCAATATTTGTTTATAAGATTCACTGTACACAACTAAAATCTAAAAATATAGGGTGCTTTATACAATGGAAAGCAAGACACCCCTGCCTCTACCTATACACATGTTTACATAATGTACATAAAAGAGTAATATACCACAGACTTGTGTAAAGTTTTAAGCAATTATCATAAATTTTTTTTTGAGATACGACACAACATGTAAAAAAAACCTCCCCCTTTTTTACAAAATACTCAATAACTTAAAAATGAAATTTTGAATCATCACCAAAAAGTATACAGATCTTAAGATTAATATAACAAAGACATGTGTAAAGATTTAAGCAATAATCATAAATGGTTTTTGAGATATGGCGCGACATGTAAAACCCCCTCCCCCTTTTTTACAAAATACTCAATACCTCAAAAATGAAATTTTCAATCATTACCAAAATGTATACAGATATTAAGATTAATATAACTAAGAAGTGTTTAAAGTTTTAAGGCATAATCAAGAATCGTTTTTGAGATACGGTGCGACATGTGAAAAAAACACACCCCTGTTTTAGTTACAAAGTGCCGTAACTCAAAAAGTTTTAATCCTATTTTCACCAAAAAGTATACAGATCATTTGACCATCATAAGAAACAACTATATTAAGTTTCATGAAATTTGGATAAGTCATTCTCAAGTTACGGTGCGACATGTTTACGCCGAACAGACAGACGGACAGACGGACAGACGGACAGACAGACGGACGGACGGATGGACGGTACGACGGACAGACGGACGGACACCGGACATTTGTATACCATAATACGTCCCGTCAAACTGTTGAAGGGCGTATAAAAAAAGAACTTGAGTTAATTTAAAATTCAAATTAATTCAAATAACCTGGGGCAATTAATAGCATATTGCTTTGTTAACATTTTTTGGCACAGACTCCCCCAATAAAAAAAAAAGCTTTTCTGCCTGATCCAAGAAAATGCGTCTTTCTGGATTGACATTCATAAAACTTGAAAAAAACCGGCCAAACATTTGAAAGCAACGTATCATGTAAAACATTGGGAGCTATCATTAACCGTTTCACTGAGGGAGTTGGAACCAGTAAGTATCTTAATTAGTACTTATAGAGACTACGGAACGTACAGAATATCACATACTACCAATACTACACAAGGAGAGATTAGGATGCATGCATGCCCAGTATCGAGCGCACGGTCAAGTAGAAAACGAATCGACCCGTCACTGTACGGGAAAACCGAGCGTTGAACAAACATAGAATAAGCTTTCACGATGGTTAGGAGTTGAAGGAAAATAACATCTTTTGTTCGGAAACCACAAAATCATTTGCCTACGAGACTTGAAACAGGAGGAAATGGGGCCATTGTTGTACTATTAAAGATTTTTTCAGTTATATCTTGCAAGTTAGAAGGAGTTGTGAATACAAAATGCGGATGTACCAAAAAAAAAACAAAACAAAGTAACACAACTCATTCCATTCGCGCCCTATGCGACACATGGCGCTAACGGGAATTGTAAGTTGTAAATAACACAACTCAACGTTCGATACACACAGCGGGACATGTAGTGGTATGATTATTTAGGGACAGAAAGTTGAAATATTAAGGAAAATTTATTTAATAAAAATATATATAACCAAGAGGTAACCGTAGGCTCATGTCACATGCGCCTGTAACCGTCTATTCCTTTAAACTAGTTAGTTTTAAAACAGCAGGTTTCTTATATAGAAGCCAAGTAGAACGTATTCTCCAGGATGTGAGGGTATAAATGAGGATATCCTTTCAATCCCATGTAAAAGTGTTCGGCTGTTTTTTCATGACTTCTAATTTTTGCATAAATTGGATATATATCCATGAGTTCGTGAATTGTCAATATTTCAAGTGCTCGTAGAATAGAATAAGCATCCACACTAACTGTATTATTGCCTTTTAGGATGTGTTTTTGTCAGATTTACCAACATAACTAATAACCCAATGTCATTTAGATATAAAAATCTGGACGCTATGTACAGATAATACAAAATGATCTAGAGACTTACCATAAGCTTAGACCATACCAATAAATGGGTCACTTCCTTTTAAACAACAGTTCCATGACGTACCCGACATATTTAGGTACAAACTGTTCATTTAGAGTCATATTATTCATAAATGTGATTTTGTGACAATACATCTGTTATTTTCTTTATTGTGTTTATAATTTTTTTTTTTTACAAACACAGTCTAGAGAAACTATGTGTGAATACATTCGGGATCTTATTTAGTTAACTATAAACGAAACGTCTGCAATAACTTTCAAAATGTCATACCTTCATGTGTTATTACGTGTTGAAAATGCCACAAACTCTAAAAAGACAATGACATAACATCTGAGTCCATAAAGGACATCCTGGAAAATATGAAATTCAAAAGATGAATAAGACTATATAAGTTGATGCTCCCCAGCTTAAAGCTCTTGTATATATAATTTAGCAATGCTCTTTTGGAATTTATCAATTTGCGTCTATTTTAACTTAAGGTCTAAATTGAAACACATGAATACATGTGACTTGAAACAGTTACATCAAACTTGCAAAAAAAGAAAAGGTAAAATAGAAATATTACCGAACTCCAAGGAAAATTCAGAACCGAAAGTCCGTTATCGAATGGCAAAATGAAATGCTCCAACACATCAAACAAATGGAAAACAACTGCCGTATCCCTGACTGTGTTAATGCATTTCCTTATGTAGTAAATGATGGATTAAAACCTGGTTTTATAGCTAGCTAAACTTCTCACGTGTATGACAGTCACTTAAAATTTCTTTATTTTAGACTTGAATAAATACATGTTGGAAATTAATCAATCACAGCCATTCCTTCATAGTTGATTTGTTTATTTTTTTAACTTCCTCCTTATCTTATTTAGTTGCAGTTTCGTTCAAAGCAGTTAGAAATGCAGTGCTTAGGGTTTGACCCTTGTGATTTTTTCCTTTAATTTTCAATGCTTGGTAACTTTTGACACAAATAGATTGTGCATATTTCCCCGGTATTTAACTTCACGTTGAAAAAGTGCAAACTTCTAAAGTTGTTAAATCCTACTGGAACTGGAATATCAAAGAGTCTATATCATATACCATATACCCATGTTATATAAGTATATCATAAAAGCTAAAACGTGGATAGTCTTATTCAATTTCTAGTATTGAAATGAAAATCTGGGGCCTAGTCAATGAAAGTATCCTAGGATATGTCCTAGGATATGTCCTAGGATATGTCCTAAGATCTTAGGACATTATTTAGGATGGTATTAGGACGTGTCTGAGACATGTCTTAAGATGTAAAACAAAGCTGTCTTAGGACAGTCCTAACTACGATGGTCCTAGGACCATTTCTAACACATTTATTTAACTGGAAATATATGTAGAGATTTCTATGACATAGATTGAATTGTATTTTAATATCTATATGTAAAGAGAGGGAGAATGACTCTTATATGGCAAACAATTAACGCAAAATAAAAGTTAAAGTTTTTACGGAATACTAATAAATACGTTATTAAATATGATAAAAGATATAAATGAAAACAAAAGTAAATGGTCACAAAACTTTGTAATATTCGTGCTGCAATTTTATGAACTACCTTTGTTCTTGGGTCCACTCGGTTTCATATGTATCGAATAAGGATAAGATAAATAAAAAAAAAAAAAAAAAAAAAAAAAAAAAAAAAGAGGTCAACCTTTTCCAATATTTAAATTGTTTAAAATGTGTTGCTTATGATGATAGTAATGTTTAGGCTTCAAAAAAGGCAGCACGAAATAATTTAATGTAATACAATTAAATCTTTAACAATCATGAACCAATATTTATTAATTTTATTAATTTTATCTCATGATTGTTTAATATTGTATTAGTATTTTTAGTATTGAGTTTATGCCATATTTGTTGATTTTATTACGTTTTAGGACGATATAACTTTTAGGACTGTCCTAAGACACCTATTTGTATATCCTAACTTTAGGACCAAATTTAGGACGTATCTTATTTTAGGAGACTTTCGTTAACCCGACTTAGGACTAAGACATGTCTTAAGACCATCCTAAGACATATCTTAGTCCTAGGACAGCTTTGTTGACACGGCCCCAGGGTTATACCGATTTGCATGCAGTTGTTATAAATTCAAAAACATCTATGGGGAAAAGAAACATCAAGAAATTGATAGTCATCCAGTACCATGACCAAGTTGTCAAATTAATAATTACATAATACATTCCATGATGTGTTTCAATTTAGAGTTAAAAGAAAACTTTAATTTCTAATTCTAAAATTAAGAATGAATTCTTGTTTTTTTATGCCATAAATTGCTTTGTATAGGACGACAATAAAACTTATTTACATTATATTCCATCACGTCTTTTTCTTTTTAATTTTGCATTTGGTATGAATTTTATAAATAGTATTTCTAAGAAAAGGCAATATCGCTTGGTTAAATATTAGTCATTGACGGTTTGGTAAATAAAAGTTTGAAGAATGGCTTTTATTAATCGACCCTGTTTTTTTAGTTGTTTTTTTTAGTAATAATGGATTCGGATGTTTTTATGTCCCTCGACGTTGCCTCGTGCCATTACAGGCATCATCAACCATTATTACAGACCTTGGACATATAATAGGGCTGTTATGAAAACAACCATTAATTAATACAATTAAAGTTACACATGACAACATATGATTTATAACGAATCAAGATAAAAATTCTTAAAAACATATAATGTTTAGAAAATGTAATGCCTTCCTGTTTGCGTTTTTACTTTTTACGTAAAGAGGGAGTGCCAATTTTCACCTCTTTGTTTTGCATGTAACTGAAGCTTATCGAACTTCAACCCAAAAAATCGATAAAAGAACGCATCTATCTCTTTTATTTTCTGAAATATTACTGAATGAATTCATTCAAAATTGGTGAACATTTGAACATAAAGTACATAAAATGGATTTCTTATGAGGGGTAAAATTATTCAAATTTATATAATTACTACTGTATTCTTCAATAAATTTCTATACAAATGTTCTGTTCTTTTCTTTTTTTAAGAATTTGTTCATTAATACTAGTATTTCAAAAAATAAAAGCAATATATGCATAATTTTTTCCCCGATTTTCAGCTTCAGTTTAACGAATCAAAGTTGTATGTAAAATATTTTACCCACAATCTGTGACACATTTTCTGTGACCTTAGATATTACAAAACTTGTCTTTTAATTGTCCATTGTTTATTTTATAAAGTACAAGTTTGGGTTGAATGACTTACTCTAATGAAAACTGACTGGTATTGTTTTATCTATTTATACATTTAAAGGTAAATTGAAACTTTGCATCTTTGAATTTGTACTTTTCCGAGTTCTAAACTGAGTTGTTTGAACAATGATAAAATTTGAATAATATTAACGATTTTCGTTAGCTTTATAAAAACGCACCAGTTTCAAATGGGTACCTTTTCTAATTTATGAAGAAGAAAACAAGTTGCTTTCTTTAAAAAAAGAAAAGCAATACATGAACCTAAGACCGCTGACTGCCGGTTCACCAAAAGATTGTTGCTGAATTTGTGTTTGCTTTTGAATTGAAATAATTGACTGTGAAAAGAAGAAGCCAGTTGAAAGTATATATTTACTGCTTCTATTTGAATAGCTATTTTAAAGCTCGACTATTATATTTATCACTTGGGAATGCACATATTGTTTTTTTTTCGATTATAACCCTTTGGCAATCCTACTAACCAGATGATTTATGCAAATTGCACAAACCTATCGCAATATTTTATGCACTCAGTTTGCTTTATAATCTGGAATTCAGGATGCATTTATTTTATCTATCGTATCCGACTCGTATTTGAAGCTGTCTTTACTCATGTTAGATGTTGTATGCGGTGAAACCTGTGGCATGCAATTGATTGGGACCTCTTATGAAGAGACTTATTTTTGTCTCATAAAACATCTCAAACTTTAAGGATTTCCTGATTTTACTTAAATCAATTCAAACATTCTACAGGGAAACTTAGTTTTGCCGAAGAATTTCTTAATTCAGAAGTTTATAAACCTGTGCACACTTTAAAAAAAATATATATATAAAAAGGTATGTAGATATAAAAAGATACCAGAATTAAAATGATGTACGCCAGACACGAGTTAAGTCTACAAAAAAAGCATCAGTGACGCTCGAATGAAAAAAGTTAAAAGGCTAAATACATTACAAAGTTAAGGAATCTACTTCTTGGGTAGACAATCCTTAGCTTTTCGAAAAGATCAAAGTTTATAATAGGACAATGACTCAAAAAAGAAACAAAAGGGAACAACTCGAGGTTAGAATACCGTTAGTAATGATCGTGCTTGAAAGTCATATGTAAAGCTCTTTCTGCCGTGTCCTGAATTTAGATAACAAAAACGAAAATAAGCTTTCACGAGTGAATTTAATAGTATTCCATGCAAGTAGTATTTTAGCGCACGAAATAGTAAATAGAAAGCTCAGGAAAAGAATACACATTTGCGTCATCACATATCTTAATCTAATAGTTGAATTCGAATGTCAAACGGCCTACACTAAATGTTTTGACTCAGGATTCATTGACATTTTATCCGGAATTTGTGAGAACGCAAACCGATAGTGTGCTTTTGAAATGTGATCTATAATGTGAATGAATCAAGACGTGTAGGATAGTTGGTCAAAACAATGAATACAATTTTCAAAACCGTACCATAGTACAAATATGTAGATGCTATAAGGTTAAACTATTAAAACAAACAAACAAAAATTGAATTAAAATTTTCCGGTCAGTAATTTTTTTTTTCAAATTCTTTTGAATATATATAATATCAATAAACACGAACGTCAAGTATTTACGGATGGACATTTTATTTATCGAATGAATCTACTTTTAAATTCTAACATTCCACTATGTGAATATATTACTATACAAAATATAAGCAAAGACTTCTAAATCCATACTAAAACAGTATAAAATAATCAACATTATGGTTGTAATTAAATTTTATTGTGATTATTGTAAATTATTTTTGCGGTTGTTGTGAGTTGCAAGGATTTAAAATCATGCTTTATGAATTGAAAACACACAAGTATTTTTGTTCACGACCGTTTAAAATTTAAATATTTAATAAATTTATTTTACTTTCCGTTTTATGGATATATTATAATACAAAAAAATAAATAATAATTACTCATAAACCCGGCTAAATACTAAAATGGTATGAAATAATATTAACGTAGAAATATAATGATTATTGCTTATAAACATTTTTTGTAGGATGCAAGAATTTATTTGGATTTAATTTTTATGTTTCCTTTACAAATGAATATTTAAAAATACCAAAGCAGAGTATCTTGTCATATAAAATACTTATTTCTTAATTGAAACTCTGAAAATATTCTGATTTCAATCATTGTTAGTTTCTTCAGAAACATAAATAAAGTATTATATATTTTTTATATATTTCTTTGATTCCGATTGAATTAAATTCTTTTGATAAGAATATTATCTTTCTGTTTTCCGATCTAAAATTAACATTTTAAACAGAATGTTCTATCCCGTAAGTCTATGATGAAATACACAGTATACCGTGGTTAAATCTTCAAACATAATTTGTTTACATGTTATCGAGACAACAGACAATACCACGTTATAATTGACCCAGATACACACAGTGTACAGTGGTCGTTTTAAAACAAATATAATTGCGTCGTCAACGGCCATCAAGGCACCATATCAAAGACGTAGATAACAACCTGTGAAGACCTGTATAGATGACCGAAAACTTTCGAGACGTTACGAGAATTTTATTCTGACTTCCGGCCGAGAGATATCGAGTGGCCCATAGACACATCCAAAACTCGCCAATATACAAGCATGAACCCCTCACGGGGTTCATGCAAAAAAATCACTGATTGCGAATGACATTTTTTTTTAACAAATCTACCTACTTGGGAGCGTAACTCAGAAATCCCACTTAAATACAAAAGTCATCGTTATTACAGCGGATACTATTGGATGATATCAATATCAAAATGTTCTAAATTGAAGAAAGTTGTTGAAACAGCAAACTTCAAGTTATTTATTTTCCACTCTGTTAGTTGATCAAGAATATAATAGAGGTCTTTAATATCCAAATAACACAGCACCATAAAAGTGTGCGGCCAGAAGACTTAGGAAAACAGCAGCAACCCTAAGGATTGAATAAAATTGATTGCAATTTATATTGTTAATTTTTAAATCAGTTTAATGCATATATATTTTCCAATTTCAAATGAAAATTATTGAAATCTTACCTTTCTTAATCCCAAAGAATCATCAGGTTTCCCCGAAAATATATTTATTCTATATTTCCATATTAAGTTCTTTGATATAAAAAGTGTTACCATATTTGTGATACATTCGAATTCTAAGAGATTTATTGTCACGATGTCCTTTGTTGACACTAGTCCTAGAAAACTACCATGACCTTTTAATATAAACAAGTCACGTGAATATTGTTTGCGTAACATTTTCAACGTACCTGTATTTTTTTTCTTTGACATCGACATGCAGTAAGTTCCCATAATCTGCATTTTTATTTTCGTAGCCTTAAAAGTGCTAGTTTTTTGTTTAAAAAAAAGAATAAAACTTATATAAGGAACACGTGTATAAAACAACGTTACGTAAAATGAACAAGAGTTGCCCTGGAGCAGTATGTCAAAGTTTCTAATTTTAGTACAAGCCGGTAACGTCGCAATTACTTTCTCAAATGATAACTAGGAAAATAAGATCATATAATTTATGTTTGTCAAATGCACAAAGTAAACTGGCGACTTCGAATATGTATCCCTGAAAAACATATAATCAAAGATATCAGGCTTATGATTTTGTACTCCAGACCCGCGTTTTGTCTAGAAAGCACTGATCAGTGACTCCCGAGTCAAACCCGATACTTAATTAAAGGCCCAATAATCCAATGATTGTAGCCGGACTCAAAAAAATAACTTATTCATAAAATCAGTGCGCCATGCATTTATATTTATATTCAACTAATTACTGAGTTGAGAATTAATTTTCTTTCATATTTCTATCACTTTATCATTTGATTTCTCTGGTGAATTTAAAGTTTTATTTCTTAGACAAAACGCGCGTACAAAATCTTAATCCTGCTATATATATGATGAATTTAATTCGCTTTGAGTAAGGCCAGAAACAAAAAAGTTGAAAAAGGCGAAAAAATGAACGAACTGAAGAGCAAGACAAGATTAATTTCTGTATCTAACAACCATATTTTATCAGTATTTTCAATAATATTACATACAGTTTTATTCTTTGAAATTATTATCAATTTGTACTGCTGTTTATTAGTTTATTGATTTGTGTGATTTTTCATGGGTTCTCAAATGTTAGATCACTTGAATGACAACGACTTAAATTTAGTTTTATATTAACATGAGCGGAGATAGAATAAAGACTTCATTTTCGATTGGAAATTTATTATTTTATAATGTTTCCGGAGAACTTTTGCTTGCATTGTTCCTATTCTTTTTTCAATCTCTCCTAGTTTGCAGTCTGATTTTACCATAATAGTATGTATGATCCTCGTCGATATTGCCTAATGAATTCACAGGATAATGCAGACACCATTTAATGGTTTTATTTAATAATGAAATCATTTCTTAAATGTACAATTTGACCATTCCAATAATTATTAGATGAGGAGAGTCTTCTCTATTTGACCTATATCGAAATCAAGGAATTTAGAAAATTTTAGCATTTAAGTAGGGACAAAACATTTGTTTTAATTTAAATATATTTTAAACGAACACATGACATACAACATATGATTAGAATAAAATACGGAAAATAAGTTTTATTAATATATAAAAATCTGTAAAAAAATGTTTGATTCAAATGAAATATTCTCTCTACAACTGAAATTGAATTTGCTTGTCTTTAAAGAGGTAAAACATTTCAATTCATTCATGATTTTTGTAATCAACTGCTATTGCATATTATCTATAAAGTATGTACATTTTACACCAGAATACTTCGGTGACCTCTATAGAAATATTTTTCAATTACCCAGAATTCAAACATTTTGTGAAGGAAAGAAGCTATTTTTTTTTCTTTAAAACTGTTTAAAGTTTATTAATTCTTTTAAGGAAGAATACCCACACTGGTAAAAGATGAAATTATCATAGCCACCTATTTGTACATTAGATTAAAGTTTCATTATAATCCTGGTACCTTTGATAACTATTTACACCACGAGTTCGATGCCACTGCTGGTGGACGTTTCGTCCCTGAGGGTATTACCAGCCCAGTAGTCATCACTTCGGTGTTGACATGAATAACAATTATATGGTCATTTTAATAAATTTCCTGTTGACAAACCTTTAAATTTTTCGAAAAACTAAGGATTTTTATTATCCCAGGAATAGATTACCTTAGTATTTTGCACAATTTTTAGGAATTTCGGGTCCTCAATGCTCTTCAACTTAAAGTTTGTACTTGTTTGGCTTTATAACTATTTTGATCTTAGCGTCACTGATGAACTTTATGTAGACGAAACGCGCGTCTTGAGTATTACATTTTAATCCTGCTACCAATGATAACTACTCAGTTTGTCTATTGCAACATTAAAAAAAGTATGAAGTATGGATGATAAAGCCTAATGTTTTGGGATCTGTAATCAAAAAGGGTGTACAAAGAAAAACCGGAATTGTATTAGGTCAATTTCAATTACCTAAGGGAATTTTAACATAAGTTTCATAATGAGATAAAAAAATATATATATAAATCATTTCAATCTGAATAAGAATTAATGTAAATGTATGTACATTGTTCTTGTCAACTTGAACCAGATATTTTAGTGCATGTTGCGACGACGAGTTTTTAACGACCTTGACTACCCAAGAGGGTCTTGCACGGTCGGTATGTAGATTAATCTTAAATTACCAGATACTTAAATCAAAATAAAATTCCCATGCAAACATATTAAATCTAGTGACAGTTCCTGAAAATGTATTTAAAGTGACAGTAATTCACCGATGTTTAAATATCGTAAATTCTTTAGAAAGAAAGAAATCAAGGTAGCAAACGGAAACAGAAAGTAAATCGTACGAACTTCAAATGTCTAGATACCGGATGCATCAGCAGGGATATCGTTTCCTAAACATGCATCACTCGATAAAATTGATACAGTCTGGAATAGGACACAACCGGTAAAATTACAGATAAGACTACTATACTGGTATCTACGTATCTAAGATCGCCAAAACATGTTACTGGTGAGTTGATAAAACAACACATCGTATCTGTTAACCAATGTGTGTGATGATGACCGAATAGAGTGTCTAAATGCGACGATAACTCAGTTGGAGCAGCTTTGGCAATTAAGTCCGTAGCATGTGAACATACACGGGCGTTACGTTTTAACTAAGAAATGTCTTTGAGAGGGTTCTGTCTGTATTTTCCCCAAATTAATAAAGAAATAAGTCGATCTGTACTTGTGCTCAATAAGTACCCATTGGAATACCAATGTCTGCTGAAATATTATTCTCCAAAACTCATAAAATATGTTGTTGATGTTCAACAAGTCTGGTATGTTGATGATTTTATCTTCAATATATTTTTTGTGGGAACTCGTATGATCCTTCACAAAATTATATTTTTCATGACAAAGAACAAATTTGTATCTATGTTTCAAAATTTGTGCAAAAAAGCAGGATAGGGTGTCATATGTAAATATAACTTTGTCTTCGAGTACAACTACATTTCTAAAGATAAAGAAGTTTATGGTAGAAAGACAAAAATGGAAAGAAAAACAATATCTCGATTTATCAAATTAAAAATAAGAATGTCAAAATAAAGTCATTTGAATTAACCTGAGTGACGTTTCAAAAGTGTAAGGCGGCATTATTTATTTGAATTCCGTTGGTGTACTCTATCTGAGTATCTTGTATTACTTCGTATATATAGATGGATTTATAGTTTATTTCAGTAACAAATCATTTCCTATCGGCTATACGTAATCTTTTACTTCTTTTTTTTTAAGTAAAACATATACCAATAATGAAACACTAGTTATGGTTAAAGGAAAAAGATGACGCTAAATCAATGACATAGATGCAGGTAAGAATGAAATAAAGCTGACGTGAAATAACAAGGAGTGAAAATCAAGGAGAAATTGTATACACGCATTAGCCTTTCAAAAAGGGCTAGTCGACTCTTAGCTGATGAAAATGAAAAGTGCTCTCGCTTTGTAGATTAATTCATTTACTAGAATAGCCACGTGCATCAATCAACAAATGTTACCACACACGTGAGGTCACACGTTATGAAGTGGTATAACTCCAGAAGATTCGACTATTTATAGATAAAAGTTACCTGTGTACCAATATCATGAATAAGCATGAATAATGACCAGGAAAAATCTAATTGCTAAAATAGAGAGAACAAATCCGATACTCTACGGGATCGAAGGACATTTACTAGGTTTGGATTGTCCTAACCAATCAATAAACTTTGATTATTCACGTCTCGTAATATCTTCCAATCAGGTAGCAAGAAAAATTCACGCACTAACTGTCCATCGTTCAATTCCTAGGAATCGATAACTAGGAGTCGATAATTAACATTTTTACTAAAGCATTTAACAAATCATCGAAATTATTCCCGAGAATCCCAACGAACTACATTTAGATCAGTCAGAACCGTCTGACAATTAAGAGAAAATCTTATGCAAACTTTCAAATAGATAACTATGTTTTACAATGTATTAGGAAAATAAATGAATATGTGCAATGCTAAATAGTAAAGGATATTAAGTTATAAGTTGGATACGTATATGTCTAGGCTAATACAAAACTACATGAATTTCCATCAGAAATATTTTTATTTAGACATAATTAAGTTTGTAATGTACGTTAAATGACATATTTGTAGTCAATCATTTACATACGTTGTGTGTCTATCATTCCAAGACCACACCTTTGTGAATTCACAAATTGTAAGATAAGCAGAACTGCTTAATCATTGTGAGGTCAATTATACTTCAGAGAGTTGTAACCTATATCAGGTTCAGAAAAATTACGCGGTTTTATAACTGGGTTGAATCCAAATGTATTATATAAATCCCGACTGTACCGTACTATTAAGCAACATGAAGAGTGACACATGTGGAGCAGGATATGCTTACCTTTTGTGAGCACCTGTGACCATCCCCAGTTTTTGGTGGGGTTCGTGTTGCTCAGTTTTTAGATTTTTGTGTTGTGTTTGTGTACTGTTGTTTCTCTGTTGGTATTTTCTATTTTAGCCATTGCGTATTAAATCAACCAAAATGGCATTAACTGTCAAATTCGTGTATACCGAGAAAAAAAACTCTTAGATTCCACTATCAATGTACTGACCTTTTGAGAGTAAATAAAGGCAACCCAAGTAAACCGCTGTTTAATAGTCATAAATCAAATAAGCGAAAACAAATCCGGGTTACAAACTAAAACCGTGGAAAACACATGAACTATACGAGGAAAATAACGGAACAACAGAAAAACTGAACTGCAACAAAAACAAACGCGAATATACATAGAAATGGACTATTTGATAACAACTGACATATTACTGATTTGGTGTAGAGAACCTTCTGCTTACATTGCAATGTTAAAAATACCTCTGAAATGATAAAATTACGTGACAGGAATGCAGTACAAGCAAACACAAGAACACACAAGACTTTATAAATATTATAATAGTACATTACAACATGTGAACCACATATATAATATAGATATAGATGTTAGTGCAAAGAAAAACGTTTTTGGAATACATTTTTAAAGTACACTTAAAACCATCAAACTAACATAGGCCGTCACAATCTGTAAACAGTGGCATTTGCCGGAGTGGAATGCTAGTTTGATTATGTTTAATGGTTGCTATTTCATTTGCGATTGACTTATTGTTATAGTAAGAATACTGTTCAGTAGAATTGAAAAGATAATTGAATCACATGAAAAAGAGAAAAGCTGATAAAGTCATTGTTTAAATTATGTTGTTATTCATATTGAAAGTATTTCATAATATCATATTTTCAGTCATTCTGCAGACAAGATTCTCATAAGTGAAAGAGTAAAGGTTAACTATAACGCACATAAATTGCATTAAAAGATCGAAGTAAAGACGAACGATACCAGAGGGACATTCAAACTCATAGATAGAAAATAAACTGACAAGGCCATGGCTAAAAAAGAAAAAGACAAACAGACAAAAAAGTACACAAGACACAACATAGAAAACAAAAGAACCCAAACAAAAACTGGGAGTGATCTCAGATGCTCCGAAAGAAAGGTATAGTAGATTACAAATATTGCATTACAATTATTTCGAAAAATAGCTTTAAGTAAAAGTTTGTAAATATTGAGTGTGTCATCTTAAAAATAATGTCTCGTCTGGCGTACTAAATTATACTCCTGGTACCTTTGATAACTTTTTACACCACTGGGTCGATGCCACTGCTGGTGGACGTTTCGTCTCCAAGGGTATCACCAGCCAAGTAGTCAACACTTCGGTGTTGACATGAATATCAATAATGTGGTCATTTTTATAAATTTCCTGTTTACAAAACTTTGAATTTTTCGAAAAAACTAAGGATTTTTATTATCCAAGGCATAGATCACCTTAGCCGTATTTTGCACAAAATTTTGGAATTTTGAATTCGCAATGCTCTTCAACTTTGTACATGTTTGGCTTTATAAATATTTTGATATGAGCGTCACTGATGAGTCTTATGTAGACGGAACGCGCGTCTGGCGTACTAAACTATAATCCTGGTACCTTTGATAACTTTTTACACCACTGGGTCGATGCCACTGCTGGTGGACGTTTCGTCCCCGAGGGTATCACCAGCCCAGTAGTCAACACTTCGGTGTTGTCATGAATATCAATAATGTGGTCATTTTTATAAATTTCCTGTTTACAAAACTTTAAATTTTTCGAAAAACTAAGGATTTTCTTATCCTAGGCATAGATCACCTTAGCCGTATTTGACACAACATTTTGGAATTTTAAATTCGCAATGCTCTTCAACTTTGTACATGTTTGTCTTTATAAATATTTTAATATGAGTATGAGCGTCAATGATGAGTCTTATGTAGACGAAACGCGCGTCTGGCGTACTAAATTATAATCCTGGTACCTTTGATAACTTTTTTATCTAGATCTGTTGTGTGATTGAAGTTTTGTCTGTGAATACTCTTTATCTATTTTAATTCAACACTCAAAGCCAGGACTACTAAATAAATTATATTCAAGAACATACGCAAAAGTCATATCGAGTGGGCTTTTTTAAGGACCAAAATATAAGTCTTATTTAAAACTCATCGAGAATCAGACTAAATAAACTCATCATAAATACCAGGTTAGAAATTTTGTTTTTGCACTAGACGCGCGTTTCGTCTACAAAAGACTCATCAGTAAAGATATAACAAAATATATCAGAATTTTGTTAATATTAAGCATTCAGATGACGTCATTTATTATGTTCCGTTTTATAAACGTTCAATTCTTCTTACCTTCTAACCACTGTTTTATCAACATAAATGACAGTCAGCTGCGCAATTTATGTTTAAATTTAGTAACAGGTAATTCTGGAGTTTTTCAAAATGTACTTGTAACAGTCAAATAAATCCGGGTGAAAATAAATCCATATATAAAAACGCTTCAAACGCACGAAATATACTTTGTGTTATTTTCTTAAAATCGCTAGACTATACCTTTATACTGAAATGTTAAACATATTACGTAATGCTCATTCACATGCCGTTGTAATATCATCTTAAACTGTTATTGTATGTCTGAAAACTGTCGCGTCCTCCCCCATAAAATAAAATAAAATAAAATGCAACAAGAATCATAACACGAAAATCAATAAAATGATTGCATGTAGTAAACATTTCAATAACTTAATTAAATACATCTAGTTGCGATAAGTTCTTTTATACTTGCATGGGCGTTTCCATGGCCATTCTACAATTCTATTATAATAGAAAATGCAAAACATCCTTAATTGTTGGGTTCATTGGTGTGTTATTTTAGGCATTCTAAATAACAAAGCATTTTTTGTTAATATTGTGTGTCTGGGTGGCTGGCTCGCAACATTTAAATTTTACACCAGAGTTCATTCTTGCAAATTAATTTGAAACTAAAATGTATATCTTATATATAACATTAACAGATAGACGAGTAAAGAGACATGTTCCTATTAACATGAAAATATTGTATCCACACAAAAAAAGTACTTTATTTTGTCCGAAAATAAACAAAAAGGTAGAAAGGGGACATCTATTGTCTTACATTGTGTAAATGTTGTAGTCATCTTACCTTTTAATCATTTTTGGTTGCATAAACTATCAAACACAAATGGCCAGAACCTGCCCTATTTTTTTGTTTAAATATAGTTATACAGGTATTTCCTGGGCTTCTTCAAAAGTGGATAAGTGTGTGATTTCCTGATTGACTTTCTAAACCATTCAGATGACTGTTTTAATTTTGAACATTAATCTGAAATACTTTTTAATATGATTTATAAAAAAGAAATCTTTACTAGTTATTTAGTGGGATCTCCGTTGAAATGTTTTTACTTGCTTTAGTATGCGCATGCCTGAGATATTTCTAGGACTATTGATAAATAAAATACAAATATGGGCATACAAACCCTTTAAATATGTCAAGTATCTAGACGTTCGTTTTATTTAAAGAGGAGATAATCTTCAATCATTGAACTGCCGACAATAACATACAATTTTTTAATGTGAGCTTTCAAAATGTTAAATCAGATCTCTTAAAATTTACCTTCATTGTATCTATCCTTTGTACTGTTTTATTGATAAAAAAACTGCAACTAAACATACTATATATGTTATAGTATTCTCATACGTACCAATTTATACATATATTTACTTTACATTTTATTTTCATTATTTGTAAGACTGTTCAGCAAAACAAAGCAAAAAAATATACCAGTACTTTGCGTTTAGTTTTCACGTTGTAAACTTTAATACAACTTTATCAACTGCAAAAGTAAATTTGAAAGTAATGTTATAACGTCCAAACTTTACTAAAAATATTGCTAAATCTTACGCATTCTTATTTTCTATCCGATGTTTCTTTAAAGATTTGACATGTAATAAATAGAAGCAGACAGATTCAAGAAAGTAAACGACATGATTTCCTCTAATTAAGTAGAGAAAACACTATGCTACAATTACGGCATCAAAGTACCTATTGCTATTTTTTAGTGTAGTCCCTCATACTTAATGTCGAATGTGGTTCTATATGATATATTGTAATAAGAGAACAACAAGAAAAAGAAACAAACAACGCACAAAAAATATCAACATGTCAATATAAGACCCTAAATTAATAATGAATTAATCAAGTAACCGGATAGCATGATAAAAAAAACTGCACATACTCAGGATGGAAGGCTAAAAATCCTCTTTTACTACCAGAAGGAATGTGTTAGAAAGTTACGCGTCAAATGCAACCAAGAATCTAATATGCAAGGGAAGAAATACCACTACAAAACACATATATATTCCTATCGCCCGTAAATTGACATGATAAGTAAAACAATTGTAAGACTTTTGTTTTTGTTTTTGTAGGTTAAATATACCTTGTCATATGGTTTAATTTATCATGAGGAATTAATACATAACGCACAACAATGCAGAGTTAGAGCTAAAATTGTAAGTAAAAGAAAAGGGGTGAAAAATACCAGAGGAACAGTCAAACTCATAAATTGAAAATAAACTGACAACGCCATTTCTAAAACTGAATAAGAGTACAACATAGAAAACTAAAGACTGATCAACACGAACCCACCAAAAACTGGGGACATTGTAAGTAAATAAGCATATGTGACAACTAAATATTTGTTAGTCACACGTCACTATCAGTAACCATCAATGCTAACGTAGAAAGTTCTGACAAATTTGTGTACCAGTAATTTACCGATGTTCAGAATCTCAGAAATTGATTAAGAAGACAAATTAATGTAATACAGTTGAATGTGGCAGTTTTTTCAGTACATTATAATTTACTCAATGTCAATATACTTCCATACACAATGAGCATGACATTTGTTATGTCCTTTCGAGATTTCAATTATGCTGGTAAATACAAACAAACTCTTTCTTATTTATAACATGTGTTACTTATTTAATGTTCTACTAAGACTTAAATTCTCCTGTGCTCTATTTCAACTGACAAAATAAAGAACATTACTTAAAGCGCTGCAGAACGTTTGGTAAAATTGTAATTTAGTACCATTTCAGGTAATTGAATATTCACTCTTTAAATATTTAAGTTTGTCTCTCTTGTGACGATAGTTTTGACATGATAAAGCAATTCTCGACGGCTTATGTCGTGTCTTCGTCGTCCAGTCTGTGGGAAAAGGTTTAATCAGACATTAATAACTATGTCAAACCTTCTTCGAATTATATCGCCGCGATATAGCCTTTTTGTGCTAATGCGGCGTAAAGCAACCAACAATCAATCAATCAATCTTCGAATTATACGACACTTGGAAGGAATCTACTCCATGACGAAAAGCCAGAATACAGAGCAAAATGTGAAATAGTTTGCTTCATTTTCCCGCATTTTAATAATTTTAAATGGTTCTGTTTTAATAGTTAACATGTAATTAAAGTCTGGGGTGAAAGCTTTTAAACCATTTATAACCTTTTAAAACCTACATATGAATTTTGACAGTAACTTGAATTAGATTAGTAATGACTTCCACAGCTTCATTTTGAAAACGGTTTCGGTTTATTTTTTTACTTTTGCTTATTTGACTGATTGATTGATATGTTGTTGCAGTAACATTTAAATACCGCTTGGGTTTAAGCTTTTTGGACAGAAATTACTTCATTTTACTTGTGTTATTGATTTTTCGAAACTTGTACATAAACTTCGTCACTGAGACTGAGACCTGAAGCTAAATTTTCTATTCTTTTTTCCGTATTTTACCGAATAAATATTGATTTTTTAGCATTTAGATACAGTTTTTGGTTAAAGTGTTTTACACAACAATAACATTTTCAAATATTCATTGAACTTTACGAAACATCGACAGAATATTCGTCAAGGTAAAACTATCGATACCGATTGAAGGCAAATGTTGATGACATTTTCATTTTTTTTTATCAAAATGAACTTATTCTTTTCTCCGTGTTTCCCTCTGGCCAATGTTTTACTGTTTTATTTCATAAATGACGTTTGATTTTCGCCTTTTTTCCTTTTTCTTTTAATAAGGATGCTGGTATTATTTTTGTGCAGCATAACATTCTACGAAGGCAGCAGCAATTGAAGACGAGACAGGGATCTGTGAAACATCTTACGTTTTATTATCTGTCTTTTTATAATTTTGATAACCTAAATTGATCAGAAAATTTTAAACTTTTCATGTTTGCGTTTCTTGGAGTCAAATCAAGAAAATCACGCCAATATTGTGTGTACATTTTCAAAAGTACATGTAAACTTCAATCATACAGTTATGATTACCTAAATGCGTTTTACAATATACACAAAACGTAAAATAACAAAAATACCAAACTCTTGGAACAATTCTGAACGGAAAGTCCCCTTGCAAATTGAAAAATCAAAAAGCTCATTACATGAACGCCTTATTAACTGCATTCTATTTAGAAATATAGAATGAAATTACGAATAGAAAAAGTAATTGAAATTCTTTGAAATAACTATTGACTGTCCCTCTGGTATTTTTCGTCCCTCTTTTGAATAATAAATATCTGGAGCTTTAAGACAGAACCTGTCGTAATTTATTTTTGTTGTATTTTTTTTTTTTTTTTGTTATTATTTTTTATGAGCGCCCATAAAAGAGTTCATACATTTATATATATATTTGTTAGTCGAATGCAACCGCTTTTTTTTTTTAACGTTGTCGTTTTATTATTATTTTTTTGCCTCATTGAAATTTTTTTATTAAATGACATGTTGTATTAATTTATGGATGCTTGGGGTTTCTTTTTTGCTGAGATAAAGTTATCTATTATTTATACTGCGATTAACGGATATTTTTCATATTCAATGGAGATACATGTATATTCAAAATTCGAAACAGTGATAGTGTATTAAAATATTTTATCATACAATTATAGCTAACAAAAAAAGAATAAAAGAAAATTTGCATAAGATAATTATAGTGCACAAATAAAAAGCTCTACAAAATACATATGTTGTAAACGTCTAGCGAATGCAGGTATAAGAAAACAAATAGTTGAGCCTACCTCTTGATTTTGAAACTGCTAAATTGGTTTTCTTCTCTGTGTTTAACTAAGATCCTCATGGCTGTTGTGACGTTGACCAACCCCAACCCAAAGTCCACGGTCCTCAAATTATACGTCTTTTAAAGATTTTGTTTGAATTAGTTGCAATAGTTAATCCACAAAGTCATGCGTTTGCAATATAAGGGGAAAAGCAAAAACCTAAAGTGTTAAGAAAAATTTGCAACTTTTTAAAATCAATCGAAGGTTTTTAATAATTTTTAACTTATTCAAGTAAAACTGTAATTTTTAAAAACAAATATTATCTAGTAGATATTTAAATTTCCTATCTGCGAGTTAAGTCTTCCTAGGAAATAATCAAGGAAGTTAAATATAACTGGTTCTATTAAAAGTAACGGGAATACTTCCTATCTAAATACCTGGAAGTTATTATCTATACCTGAATCGAACTTATATTATAGGACACCGGGACTAAGCTAGTATACATACATTAGCTGACTGCCAATTTATTTACCATTATTTATATTAAGAATTCGATTTTTTATTGTCGACGAGAAAACGCTTTTTACAGTTGTTTTGCATTCCTTAGAATGATAGATGTGTTTGAACTTTTATTTCTACATTTGAAAAAGGACTTTCGTTTTTGAATTTTAGTTGGAGTAGTTTTGTTATTTTATTTTTGATAGCTGTTTTTCGTTTACAGCCGCATGAAAGAGTTTAAAAGATAAATTGAATGCTCATATGTTAACAGCTAGGCCGTGTTTGGGGTTAATTTTGCAAGCGATTTTAGTCCACATTTATACAAACTCAACTCTTTCTACTTCTTATTTAAAGACATTGTCTGAATTTATTTATTATAAACCGATAGCCTCATCTTTTATCAAATACGTCGAACACAAAACATTTGAAGTACTTAAAACTTTGAAGACCCTCAAAAACGAAAGTGACAGAACTCATAGAACCGGAAGGTCACTATTTTGCGAGGTGAACTTTGCCCATAGAAAATTGTGAGATAAATTAAAATACACCTCCACAATTTGCAGTAAAAATGATATATCAGAATCACTGGCTACTGAGTAAACTGTCATTTTTACAAAATGACAGTTTGTCATTTTTACAAAATGACAGTTCAACAACAGAGTCCCTTTCAAAGTTTATATAAAACCGATGTCAAAATGGGAATTATTACCAGTTATACAATTTGAGGTTGAGGATAAAGTTCTAATATGCCTTGATGTAATTGATCCTGTATTATATTTAAAACTTCTAGCGTGATACGAAATATACAAAATGTCGAACTTATTAAATATTAATTTAATATACCATATGTGCACTTCGAAAAAATATTTTCGTTAGTAGTGTTTGAAAGCATTCATTTGGTGATTTAGATTGACAATAGTTTTGTAGCACACATATTGCTTAAATTACAAATATTCAAACATGTCTTGTATAAGTCTAATTTTCATAAAAACAACATGTACACACTAATCTTATCAAATCATTCAATGGATCAATCTCGATAAAAACCTAATATAAAGTGAGAAATAGGTTTAAAAGTCCTGACCAGGAAGCGAACACCAACAAAGGTGATCATTTTATTACTTTTTTATGTATTCATTATTGTTCATATAAAGCAATATACCTCTCCTCGGTTCGATCACCTTTCTTATCCGCGTGTTAAGTCTTTCCAGGAAATAGTAAAGGAAGTCATGTCTCAGTCATTACAGACGAACGGACGTGTTTTTTCAGTTCCACTGTACCCGCAATCTACAATGTTGGGCAATTGATCGATGACTAAACGATATATTACTTATATTGACAGAAACCAATTCAACGTTTTACAGTCTGCATAATGTATAGTTGTAAACGTCAGTGTCAGCATACACTCCTAAACCCATTATGGATCGGGGAATGCTATACCGTCTGATTTCTGAAGGCATGTATACCTGTAGTGATGTTGGATAATAATGGACCACCATTTCAATGTTTCACGACATAGGTCCTTATAACTCTTGCTGTCATCATAATTAATTTTTCCTTACACTTATAGACTGGTACTGGTTGGCGGGTTACCCACCCGATATATCTGGCCTGGGAAAAAGCCGTTGTGAAGACGATCGAAAAAAATAAAAAAAAAATAAAACAACATACGCATAACCAAAATGATGAATTGAACTTGACAATATTTAATTGCTCACAATACGCTCTAAGGCAGATCGTTCAAAGACTTTATAGTAAGTCAATGTCATAAAACATCCCCTTGTAGTAGAAGTAATGTCTGTCTGTCTGTCTGTCTGTCTGTCTGTCTGTCTGTCTGTCTGTCTGTCTGTCTGTCTTTCTCATTGCAATTTGTTCTGTCTTTTATTTAGTTCCGTTAAATATATAATATCAATATATAACAGTCTTTTTAAAAGTTTTTTTTTTAAAAAGTAGCAAAAATCCTTATATTTGAAGTATGCATTTTAAGATACCTAATATAGGCATGAGCCGGAAAGAAATTGTTTAAAACTTACGGATTCCTGTAACAAGAGAAGGCTATAAGAACCCGGTAGCAATGTAAGGACGGTTTCAATTGATATATTATGACATATCAGCTCTGATTCCTTTTCCTGGTTTCGTTATACGTTTTTTTTTTTCGGTTAAACTTGATATTCAAAGTTTTTATTAGGCTTTGAACGTTCAAACATAAGGCCTTGCGCTTCACTTAAAAGACAGCGTAGGAAACATTCTTCAATATTGAGGTATGCGTTTTAAGATACCTCATACAGGCATGAGCCGGAAAGAAATTGTTTTAAATTTACGGGTTCATGTAACAAAAAAAATGCTATAAAACCCGGTAGTAATGTCAATTGATATATAGTGACATTTCAGCTCTGATTCCTTTTCCTGGTTTCGCTATACGTTTGGTTCGTTCTGGTGAAATATGCTATTCAAAGTTTGTATTAGGATTTGTAATTTTAAACATATGTAAAGGCCTTGTGCTTCACTCAAGACACATACATTGTGAAAGTTGGTATCTGCTGTATTAAAATTGATATGCAAACGCAAGGCAATTAACGTTTATAAAATCTTGTTTAGTTTTCATTTCAATAAAAAAAATCACTGCCTAATTAAAAAAAATATTTCTTTATGTGCCAATATATAGGATTTATTAGTCCTCAACATTTAGATTTCTTGTATAGATCATTATTAAATTCTGAAAAACATACTTTCGAAACACGTGTTTGCAGAGACCAATTAATTTAAGCACTAGTAACTTGTATTTCTGTAGTATCATATTTATATAGCACATCAACCGAAGAACGTAAACACTATTGAATGGTATTTTGTTCTTATTAGTTGGGATAGACAAAAATATTAAAATATCCTGTTTGTTGTCAATCATCTACAATCCTTCTCGGAGTTGTTCATTAGGGTCAAATTTGAAAAAAAATCATATACAGCCCGTAACAGAGAAGTGATCGAATTGATGTTTCTTTACCGTCAAAATTAGCTACGTTATCGACAAACTTAATTGAGTAGTGACCGAACTAATGGTACTTTAACGTTAAAAAGATTGACAATGCTGTCTGACAAACTTTCATGTGTCGAAAATCAAGTTTAATACCGATAATATTGAAAATAATTCTAATAATATGAAACAAAATATGTCCATGCACCATTTCGATTGTGCGAAAAGTAATCATTTCTTCAAAGTCAGAACAGAAAAAAAAAGATTTATGGAGGACGTCTTGATAGTATTATTTCCTTTACAATTTTACCCAAAACTAAAAGAAATATACTGGTAAACAATTAAAAAGGTGTTTGATAGGAATGAAGTCCTTTATTTTTCGGACTACAATGTGTACCGTATGTGTGATGGATTTGAATGCAATCAATAACTTTGAAATGTTTTCTCATATGTATTCACAAAAGGGAGGACTGGTATTTTATTATATTAGTTTAACATCTGACCTTCTTTTCTGAACATGGGCACTATCCAAGGCCAAATATGTTGTCAAAAATTCTTACTTTTGAAATCCAGAATGTACACGTATGTTTTTCTTAAAACCTGAGTTAATTCCGACTTCGTATCATTATTACCAGAGACCCTTTATCAAGAAATAAAGCTGGGATTATTTTTTTGTTGGTAAAGTGGAATTTAAATGTCACGGATTGTCAGGTCTCGAAATTTAGGACGTAAAAAAGCTCGCCGGAACTTTGGTTTTTAAATCTTTTTTTCATGTAGAACGGTGTGAATTATTCAGCTTGAAGCAAGAAAACTCTTCGATCAAGCGAAGGAATCTCTGGTGTTAATTTACCAATTTTTGTCGAAATACACATATATTTCTGCTTAACCGCGTTAATTGAACAACTTAGTGCTAACACACATCTGCTAAGGCACGAAACATTTGATTTTCAGGAGGGGAAAAGGGGGGGAGGGTATATAGTTATATATCTCAGAATATTTTAATAACCGCTTCGCTGGTCAGATTTTTATGCCCCCGCCTTTAGGCGACGGGGCATTAAGATTTACCCTTGTCTGTACGTCTGTACGTCCGGTCTATAAATTTTTTGTCAAAATATATATCGGCTTGTGTATGTCGGATTGGTTTGATATTTGGTCTGAAGCTTTATCAAGGTGAATTGTACCGTGTCTCCCCTTTTCAGGTCTGTCATTGGTCTACTTCCTGTTTGGCGGGGGCATCTGTGTCTCATAGACACATTTTCTCTGTTTTCTATTACAGTTTATACAGGAAAATTTTGTTGACAAATTTTTTTTCATATGACAAAATATTGAGGCAGCAGATTTTTTAAGTCAAAATCAGGGTCAGAATATTGTTTTCATATGGAACCTTCGGTAAATAGGAAAATGAAAAGATATGGGGTAACTTACAGAGAGATCACATTCCATCCATGAGAAAAACGGAGGGAATTTAAAAATCTAGAGGTCTCCACAAGGCTTTCAACAAGGGTGGAATCTCACTCCTTCTGAAAAGTTCTAAATCGCCCCAACGTGTACATACGTTTGGTCATCAAGAGATTCTGGTTTCTCTTTTTGTGTGTCATAAACATTCAATTCGGATTTGAATTTAATTTACCGAAAAATTTCCGTACATTGCATCTTAGGACGGTCAGAACATTTTAAGGACGCAACAGATCGAAGTACAATTTTAAGTAGTACATAGATGTGCAATAATTCAGCTTCCCGTACATGTTCATGAGGTTCTAAATTTTGAATGTTGATTTCTTTAAAAAAAAAACACCATTTTTTTTACAATAAAAAATCTCCGTTAACAATGAAAAAGTTTGATCATGAAAAATCACATATCTAAGAAAAGCAGTCGTTTAATTGATTATAAGAAAGTTTCAGTATATCATGTCAAATTTCTTTAATTTGAAAGTTTTCCTTTAGTTACAAATGTAGCTCCATGTCTGTAGGTGAAATAAAAATCAATGTCTCAGAAAGTGGTGAATTAGTTTCCATAAATGACAGATGAATCGGACTAAGCTTAGTAACTTACAGTAAACAGACTACTGTAACATTGATGCACTCGTCGAACTGTTTCCTCGTAAAATTGATAGAAATTTCGGAGATCCCGTATCAAGTTGACCCTTTACCGTTAAAATGAAAATGCCAATGACAGAGGTTGATTATAAAAAAATGTTTTACTGTGTTAAAAAAACTTCGACTTAAACAATGGAAACTTACACGTTGGACATGAAATATTTTGTCGATGTAGAATATTAAATTATGTCACTTCTTAAATAAGTTTGTCAATAACGTAACTTATTCTGACGGTAAAGAAACGCGAATTCGATCACTACTCTGCTACGGGCTGTAGTATGAAAAACGAATATTGAGTGAAAGAATACCGTCAATAAACCAACGTGTAATAAACACTTATCAAAATACCTTTCCATGAAATGAAAAACCCATGAACGATATCAGATGTTCGACCACACAAATACAATTGACGACGCTCGAACCAAGAAAACACTGAAAACAAAACATTCTATGTATTTGTAGTAAAAGAAAATGGTTCTTACCAATGTAAGATTTTCTTTTTAATATGGTTAATAAAAGCAACCGTAGTATACCACTGTTTAGAAATATATAGATGCCAGATCGGCATCTTCAATTAAACCACTTATTAATGAAAAAAACACTTGACGTTTTATTTAATTTGGTATTCTGAGGAACAAAATGTATTTAAGGAAACCAACTTTACATCAAGCATTTGATATACAATGATTTTCAACATGAAAATGGAAGCATACGCTATAATCTTATTACTTTTAGATAACATATGGTATATTTTGTTAGTAGTAAACAAAAAAGGTAAAAAAATGCTACGCAGAGTAACAAGTGATCAACTTGTTTGAGTTTCTTAGTGACATCATATTTGTTGAATTTGGATATATATTGTTTTGGAATTCCTAAGGGAATAAACTGTGCGCCTCTCCTTGCCGACCTCTTATTATTTTCAGATGAGTCAGAGTTTCCTCAGACACTTGTCAAAAACAAAAAAATCAAAGAAACAACATCATTTAATTTCACATTCAGATAAATTAATGATGTTCTTACCACGAAGAATCAAAACTTTTCTGATTGGGTTCCATTAATATATCCTCCAGAACTAGAAATTATAGAAACTGCAAACACGGCTTCTACTGTCTTATTTTTAGACTACTACTTTAAATTTGACATAATTGATCTTCTCAGTATCATAATCTATGACGAAGGAGACGATTTTAAAATTGCAATTATCTATACCGCCCCCCCCCCCCCACCTTAGAAGCAATATACCAGTTATTTGCCATGATAAAATTTGTATTCTTGTATTTTCTTTTTGCTTATGTGCTTTGTCTATATATAAAAAAGAAGATGTGGTATGATTGCCAATGAGACAACTCTTCACAAGAGACCAAAATGACACAGAAATTAACAACTATAAGTCACCGTACGGCCTTCAACGATGAGTAAAGCCCATACTGCATATTCAGCTATAAAATGCCCCGAAATGACAATGTAAAACAATTTAAACGAGAAAACTAACGGCCTTTTTTATGTAACAAAAATGAACGAAAAAAAAATATGTAACACATCGGCAACCACTGAATTACAGGCTCCTGACTTGGGACAGGCACATACATACACAATGTGGCGGGGTTAAACATGTTAGCGGGATATCAACCCTCCACCTAACCTGGGACAGTAGCATAACAGTACAACATAAGAACGAACTATAAAAATCAGTTGAAAACGGTTTAAGTCATCAAATGGACAAACATACAAGTGGATATATGCCATTTTTGTTTACATATCTGCTTGTTTTATAGGCATTGATATTATAACACAATGTTGACTGTTGAACCCCTTTTTGACATTTTTACCTTTTATATCTGACTTTTTTATTCACACGTCGTTGTGAATATAATGGAACTTTATGCGACTTTCATACAAGTGTGATGTTAAGCTTGCTATAAAACCAGGTTTAATCAACCATTTTTTTCATAAGAAAATGCCTATACCAAGTCAGGAATATGACAGTTGTTATCCATTTGTTCGATGTTCATAAGCTTTTAAATTTGCTATTTGATAGCACGTTTTGAATTTTCCTTGTAGTACAGTATTTTTGTATTTTTTTTCACTTTTTATCAAATTTATACATTTCACAGTTCATCACGTTAAGCGCGTTGAATATCAACTGTTCATCCTTTTTTGGGGGACTGTGTGTGGCGTTTGGAACTGTTGATATCAATTGTTGACTGTTCTCCAGATTGCACATTACGATTTTGCGAGGGGAATGATAATTCAGTAATTTTTTGCGCAGAATACGATGTTTATTCAAACTCTATATATAGAATAAAATCTTCGAAATAAAACTTAAAGTCATAAGAAACCTCAAATTAAAAAAAAATAAAGCATATGTTTTTTTTATAACTCAATGGATAGTTTTCATTATAAAACTTATGTACATATACTTTTTTCTGAAGAAAATTCTTTACTTTGTTCATATTTTGAAGAAGTTTACTTTATTTTAATTGCTTCCTTCATTTTCCGTATGCAAAGTGACCTCAGTGTGACCCCATCTCGTAAAAATCCGGTGATCGCAACACGCATGGATGTCCTTAAAATAAACTATTATCTGATTGTACATGTTAAACACGTTCTCAATATCTATGCTTTTTGTTGATTGTTGACAAACAGGTGACAATCGTTAAACTTCGGCTTCAAAACACGAACTTTAATTACCTGCCATAGTTTCACAATAACACTGACCGATTGAAAAAAAAATTGAAGATGAATATACGAAATTTATGCGAAAAAAATGATAAAATCATGATCAGAAGACTAAGTTTATGATGTTTGTATGCATTGGTTCAAGAATTGCAATAACATTATTTTTCACCAGTCACTCGTTTCTAATGACTTTAAATGGAATGAAAATGAGATATATAAAGTATTAGAAATACTCCGAATATTCACAAAAATTTAAGGTAAACTAGAAAAGGAGAAAACAATAAGTCTGACGTAGTAAACCGCTCGACCATTTAAACCGACGATGAAAACACTTGGATGTGTATAAAATTACATTATTTAATTTGCAATTTATTTACTTTGACAAATTTATACAATTTGACATCATTACATTTCTTGAATAAATGTTTTTTTTATATTTGTTCGAGTTTGTCTCTTTTTTAATATCCAAAGGTTGGGAATAATGTCAGTCGTCTTGTAAGTGTTTTTTTCAATACAAGAGAGGTTCTATTTTTTATAATAAGAAAAATTGTTTGTACGATTGCCATTGAAACAACTATTGATTAAGGTTAAAGTACAATGAAGTGAATAATAACAGGCGATCTTACCACCTTCGACCATTAAGATTCCTTACTTTATAGCAAACGTGAAGACACTACGGCATGGCATAATGTGAAAAACATTTAAACCGAAAAATAAACTACGGCATGGCTTTAACAGTATATACAACAAACAATAAAGGTAGCTAACTATGGGAGCTAATGTCCAATGATTAACACTGTAATACGTGATCCTCGTTTTAAAATGGTAAAAATAATATGACGTGCTAAATGTTTGTGGACGCTCGTCAGTCAGTCCCCCTTCACTAAAACACTGTTATTTGATTGGTAACTGAAGGGCTTGACTCATCAGATGAGTAGTGAGCACAAATACAAAATACAAAATCAAAATACCCTCAAAAAGTAATGCAGTTACTGATTTAAACAAAATCAATGTTCTGTAGAAATATAAAGTATTTTAAAATTACAGATAAACAGACTACTACAGAGATGGACATATACATTACCGGTATATTAATGAAGAAAAGAGAGAAGAGAAAACAGAAGATGAACAACTATTTGTGAAGATCACAGAAGTAAAATATGCAACGTAAGAAGAAAACAAAGTAAAAGCATCTGTAAATATTTCAAGATTATTTTAAATTAAAATTCTAGAACACTCTGATTTTGCTTAGTACAAACAGATACATTTAGACAACATCATCCATTCCAGTTTTGAATATATTGCTCCTTCTGTGGTATTACTGTGTGGATTGGATCGATATGTTCATCATTGGATATAATTGCTTTGAAAAAATGATCTGTTGGATTTAACCATTATTGGCGGGAAACATCATCAGTTGACAATCTGTTGGTGATATATAATAATACTATTGGATATAACAAACTTCGATTATATGGGATTAACAAACTACTAAAAATATACAGTTAATAAAGACATATAGATTGTTATGTTACATATCAGAATTTGAGTTTATCTGAGATAATAATGATAGCTTAATCCGAAAAATTCGGTATAACTATGGCTTTTTTATTGAGTGTTTGGTAGATGGAGACATAATGCCGGAGTTCGCTTTGAAAGTGGTTTAAAATTTTAGCCCTTATCATGTTAAATTGAAAAAAAACAAAGAGTATCAACTAAACATGCGATTATTGAATTTCAAAGAGAAAAAAATACAAAAAAGGAAGAGAACAGTAGTCAAGTTTTCAGGAAGATACGAAGTCAACCAAAATTGATAACTGAAAGAGAACGTTCGTGAAAAAAGAAAATTCAATTCAAAAGAATTAAAAATGCAAAAGGAAAGGGGACATGATAAAGAAAGTAGAAGCAGTAACATTAACCAAGTGGAAAACAAATCAAATTAAAAACCAATTGTTCAGAGAACAATACCAATTGTTCAGAGAACAATTGAAGGTCTTTCCACCAGTAAATATCTATTTTGATATTAAGATATTAAAAATCAGTCTAAAATGTCAGTTCCTATGGCTTTATGATGTATAGATATGAATTTTAAGCAAAGGTCATAATCTAGAACGTCAAATTTACCTCTGACCTTGACCTCAATTTCAAGGTCACAAACTGAGGATCTCAAATCAAAAGACCCTAGGTCTCTAATATGTATGGTTAATAAGTTATATCACTTTACGCATAATTTTAGATATGATAGGGGCTAAAACTCCTGTTTATTGACTATGCACCCTTTCAACCAAAATTATTAAGTAACGACATGTCGCAACTAACAATTTAGTAAAAATAATTTGTTGATATCTTATAAGGTTAATGAAAATTAGTGAAAATAAGCCAAAATCAAAAATTTAGAATATGACCTTGACCTTTGACCTTGACCTAATTTTCATTTTTTTGGACCAAGGATCTCAAATCAAAAGACCCTAGGTCTCTAATATGTATGGTTAATAAGTTATATCACTTTACGCATAATTTTAGATGTGATAGGGGCTAAAACTCCCATTTATTGTCTACGCACCCTTTCAACCAAAATTATTATGTTACGACATGTCGCAACTAATAATTTAGTAAAAATAATTTGTCGATATCTTATAAGGTTAATGAAAATGAGTGCAAATAAGCCAAAATCAAAATTTAGAATATGACCTTGACCTTTGACCTTGACCTAATTTTCATTTTTTGGACCAAGGATCTCAAATCAAAAGACCCTAGGTCTCTATCACTTATGGTTTTCCAGCTTAAAATACATTTCAAAATTTCAAATACAAAAGGGGAACTAACTCTCATATGGAATCTCTATACGGCTTCGGTCAAAATGAAACAGAACATCCTGAGGATATAACGAGCAATTTGGTAAAATAAATTTGTCGTAATCTTTTACGGTTGCGAAGGAGAAGTGGCCACAAGAAAAACAGTGTTCGGAGAGATAACTCTTATATGGGAAAGTATTCAGTTAAGCAGAGTTGGTTTCAAAAGCGTATTACCTGTTCGATATCATATTCCAAATATCAAAGCGACATCTTGCGAAACAAAAAAACAGCGAAGGAAAAAAATTAGGCGGAAGAAAAAAAAAAAAATTAAAAACCAATTGTTCAGAGAACAATTGAAGGTCTTTCCACCAATAAGGATCTATTTTGATATGAAAATATTAAAATTCAGTTGAAAATGTCAGTTCCTATGGCTTAATGATGTATAAATATGAATTTTGAGCAGAGGTCAAAATCTAGAACGTCAAATTTACTGATGACCTTGACTTATATTTCAAGGTCATAAACCAGGGACCCCAAATAAAAAGACCCTAGGTCTGTAATATGTATAGTTAATGAGTTATATCACTTTACGTTTAATTCTTAATATAGGAGGGGCAAAAACTCCCATTTTATGTCTACACACCCTTTTAACCAAAATATATAAGTTACGACATGTCGCAACTAACAATTTAGTAAAAATAATTTGTCGGTATCTTATAAGGTTAATGAAAATTAGTGAAAATAGGCCAAAATCAAAATTTAGAATATGACCTTGACCTTTGACCTTTACCTAATTTTCATTTTTTTGGACCAATGATCTCAAAACAAAAGACCCTAGGTCTCTATCACTTATGGTTTTCCAGTTTAAAATACATTTCAAAATTTCAAATACAAAAGGGGAACTAACTCTCATATGGAGTCTCTATACGGCTTCGGTCAAAATAAAACAGAACATCCTGAGGATGTAACGAGCAATTTGGTAAAATAAATTTGTCGTAATCTTTTATGGTTGCGAAGGAGTAGTGGCCACAAGAAAAACAGTGTTTGGGGAGATAACTCTTACAACGTAAAGTATTTGGTTACGCAGTGGTTAGTTTTAAAAGTGCATACGCTTTACGATATCATATTCCAAATATCTAAGCGACATCTTTTGAAACATCAATACTACGCAAGAAAAGAATTAGGCGGAAGAATTAAAAAAAAAATAATAATTAAAAACCAATTGTTCAAAGAACAATTGAAGGTCTTTCCACAAGTATAGATCTATATTAGTATCAAAATATTAAAAATCAATCTAAAATGTCAGTTCCTATGACTTTAAAATGTATAAATATGAATTTAAGGCAAAGGTCAAAATCTAGAACGTCCTATTAACCTTTAACCTTGACCTCAATTTCAAGGTCACCAACCAAGGACTTCAAATAAAAAGACCCTAGGTCTGTAATGTGTATGGTTAATGAGTTATATCACTTGAGGCATGATTTTAAATATAAGATGGGTGAAAACTCTCATTTATTGTTTACACACCTTTCCAACCAAAATTTATAAGTTACAACATGTCGCAACTAACAATTTAGTAAAAATAATTTGTCTATATCTTTCACGGTTGTTGAAAAAAAGAGAAAATAAGCCAAAATCTAAATTTAGAATATGACCTTGACCCTTGACCTTGACCTTATTTTCATTTTTTTGGACCAAGGAACTTAAATCCAAAGACCCTAGGCCTATATCACTGATGGTTTACCAGTTAGAAACGCATATCACTTATATCAAATGCATAAGGGGAAATAACTCTCATATGGAGTCTCCGGATAGCTTCGATCCAAATGAATATCCTAATCCTGAAGAAGTAACAAGCAATTTGGTAAAATAAATTTGTCATAATCTTTTACGGTTGCGAAGGAGTAGTGGCCACAAGAAAAACAGTGTTTGGGGAGATAACTCTTACAACGTAAAGTATTTTGTTACGCAGTTGTAAATTTTTAAAGCGTATAAACTATACGACATCATATTCCAAATATCTAAGCGACATCTTTTGAAACAACAAAACTACGCAAGAAAAAAATTTAGGCGGAAGAAGAAAAATAATAATAATCAGAACAAAACCTACAGGTCTTTCCACGGAAAAGTGGAAAGACCTAATAATAATAATAATCAGAAGAAATCCAATAGGTCTTTCCACGGAAAGGTGGAAAGACCTAATAATTAAAAACCAATTGTTCAGAGAACAATTGAAGGTCTTTCCACTAGTAAAGATCTATTTTGATATTGAAATATGAAAAATCAGTTTAAAATGTTAGTTCCTATGGCTTTATGATGTATTTATATGAATTTAAAGCAAAGGTCAAAATCTAGAACGTCCTTTTAACTTATGACCTTGACCTCAATTTCAAGGTCTCAAACCAAAGATCTTAAATCATAAGACCCTATGTCTTTAATATGTTTGGTTAATGAGTAATACCACTTTACACGTAATTCTAAATGTAAGTCCCATTTATTGTATGCGCACCCTTTCAACCAAAATACACAAGTAAGGACATGTCGCAACTAACAATTTATGAAAATTACTTGTCTATATGTCATACGGTATTTGAAAAGAAGTGAAAATAAGCCAAAATCAAAATTTAGAATATGACCTTGACCTTTGACCTTGACCTCATTTTCATTTTTTGGGACCAAGGACCTCAAATCTGAAGACCCTAGGTCTCTATCGCTTATGGTTTACCAGTTGGAAATGGATATCACTTAATTAAATGGAAAAGGGTGAATAACTCTCATATGGAGTCTCCGTAAAGCTTCGGTCCAAATGAATATCCTAATCCTGAAGATGTAACGAGCAATTTGGTAAAATAAATTTGTCGCAATCTTTAACGGTTGCGAAGGAGTAGTGGCCACAAGAAAAACAGTGTTTGGGGAGATAACCCTTACAACGTAAAGTATTTTGTTACGCGGTTGTAAATTTTTAAAGCGTATAAACTATACAATATCATATTTCAAATATCTAAGCGACACCTTATGAAACCACAAAACTACGCAAGAAAAAAATTTAGGCGGAAGAAGAAAAATAATAATAATCAGAACAAAATCAATAGGTCTTTCCACGGAAAAGTGGAAAGACCTAATAATAATCAGAAGAAATCCAATAGGTCTTTCCACGGAAAAGTGGAAAGACCTAATAAATGGAATAACATCAAAATGTACCATAATCACTGACATCAATCAATTGAAATATTGACGATTTTATTTTGCAGTTCACATATATTTTTTGGCTCATTGTCTCTTCTTTTACAAAAACTCATAAAAAAGACATATATGTTTGCAAAGCCAGAGAAAATTATAAGAACTTTACAGTGGGAGATAGATCTTATGTAGTAGTCGATTTAGAAACTCTTTAAACCAGTTAGAGAAGAACAGAGGTCTTCCAGAAACAACTAAGAGAAAGTAAAAAATAATATTCCGAAACTTGTGTAGTATTTGAAAGAGAAAAAGAACGTTAGTTTGAAAGATGGTACAGAATTACAAAACAAAACAGTGATATAATTAAAATTCAATTCTTCTTGAATAATTGATAGGTCTTTCCTTCTATTTTGTTATAATTATACTGTCATAAATGAACATATCATATATATTGATTGATTAATTTATTGATAAGTTGGTTGGTTGGTTGGTTGATTGGTTTATTAATTAAACACTTGATATAGGGTCTCTTGAAACAAGCGAAAAAAAAGAGACCTTGGATGGATTGATTGATTGATTGGTTGGTTGGTTGGTTAAACACATTGTTTGGTTAAACACATTGGTTAAACACGTTGGATAGGGTTAATTTAAACAAGCGAAAAAAAGAGACATTAGATTCCGTTTTAAAAACATGAAACGGAAACATGCATTAATTAATGGAATGGTTGGTTGGTTGGTTGGTTAAACACGTTGGTTAAACATGTTGGTTAAACACGTTGGTTGGTTAAACACGTTGGATAGGCTCAATTAAAACAAGCCAAAAAAAAAGAGGCCTTGGATCCCGTATTAAACACATAAAACGGAAACATGCATTAATTGATTAATTGATCGATTGATTGGTTGGTTGGTTGGTTAAACACGTTGGTTAAACATGTTGGCTAAACACGTTGGTAAAACATGTTGGATAAACACGTTGGTTGGTTAAACACGTTGGAAAGGCTCAATTAAAACAAGCTAAAAAAAAAGAGGCCTTGGATCCCGTATCAAACACATAAAACGGAAACATGCATTAATTGATTGATTGGTTGATTGATTGAATGGTTGGTTGGTTAAACACGTTGGTTAAACATGTTGGATAAACACGTTGGTTGGTTAAACACGTTGGAAAGGCTCAATTAAAACAAGCTAAAAAAAAAAGAGGCCTTGGATCCCGTATCAAACACATAAAACGGAAACATGCATTAATTGATTGATTGGTTGATTGATTGAATGGTTGGTTGGTTAAACACGTTGGTTAAACATGTTGGCTAAACACGTTGGTTGGTTAAACATGTTGGATATGCTCATTTAAAACAAGCGTGATAAAAAGAAACCTTGGATCCCGTATATAACACATGAAACGGGAACATGTATTGATTGATTGATTGGTTGGTTGGTTGGTTGGTTAAACACGTTGGTTTAACATGTTGGTTGGTTAAACACGTTGGTTGGGAAAACACGTTGGATAGGCTCAATTAAAACAAGCGAAAAAAAACCTTGGATCCCGTATGAAACACATGAAACGGAAACATGCATTGATTGATTGATTGGTTGGTTGGTTGGTTGAACACGTTGGTTGGTTAAACATGTTGGTTAAACATGTTGGTTGGTTAAACACGTTGGTTGGTAAAAAACGTTGGATAGACTCAATTAAAACAAGCGAAAAAAAAACTTGGATCCCGTATGAAACACATGAAACGGAAACATGCATTGATTGATTGATTGGTTGGTTGGTTAAACACGTTGGTAAAACACGTTTTTAAAACAAGTTGGTTGGTTAAACACGTTTAATAGACTCAATTTAAACAAGCGAAAAAACAATTTGGATCCCGTATGAAACACATGAAACGGAAACATGCATTGATTGATTGGTTGATTGATTGGTTAATTGGTTAAACACGTTGGTTAAACATGTTGGTTGGTTAAACACGTTGGCTGGTAAAACACGTCGGACAGGCTCAATAAAAACAAGCGAGAAAAAAAACCTTGGATACCGTAAGAAACACATGAAACAGAAACATGTATTGATTGATTGGTTGGTTGGTTGGTTGGTTAAACACGTTGGTTAAACATGTTGGTTGGTTAAACACGTTTAAAAGGCTCAATTAAAACAAGCGAAAAAAAACTTGGATCCCGTATGAAACACATGAAACGGAATCATGCATTGATTGATTGGTTGGTTGGTTAAACACGTTGGTCAAACACGTTGGTTGGTTAATCACGTTTAATAGACTCAATTAAAACAAGCGGGAAAAAAAACTTGGATCCCGTATGAAACACATGAAACGGAAACATGCATTGATTCATTGATTGATTGATTGATTGGTTGGTTGGTTAAACACGTTGGTTAAACATGTTGGTTGGTTAAACACGTTGGTTGGTAAAACACGTTGGATAGGCCCAATTAAAACAAGCGAAAAAAAAAACTTGGATCCCGTATGAAACACATGAAACGGAAACATGCATTGATTTATTGATTGATTGGTTGGTTGGTTGGTTAAACACGTTGCTTGGTTAAACACGATGGTTAAACATGTTGGTTGGTTAAACACGTTGGCTGGTAAAACACATTGAACAGGCTCAATTAAAACAAGCGAAAAAAAACAACCTTGGATTCCGTATGAAACACATGAAACGGACACATGCATTGATTGATTGATTGATTGATTGGTTGGGTGGTTGGTTGGTTGGTTGGTTGGTTGGTTAAACACGCTAGTTAAACATGTTGGTTAAACACGTTGGTTGGTTAAACACGTTTAATAGGCTCAATTAAAACAAGCGAAAAAAATCCTTGGATCCCGTATGAAACACATGAAACGGAAACATGCATTGATTGATTGATTGATTGATTGGTTGGTTGGTTAAACACGTTGACTAAACATGTTGGTTGGTTAAACACATTGGTCGGTAAAATACGTTGGATAGGCTCAATTAAAACAAGCAAAAAAAATCCTTGGATTCCGTATGAAACACATGAAACGGACACATGCATTGATTGATTGATTGATTGATTGGTTGGTTGGTTGGTTAAACCCGTTGGTTAAACATGTTGGTTAAACACGTTGGTTGGTTAAACACGTTTAATAGGCTCAATTAAAACAAGCGAAAAAAAAACCTGGATCCCGTATGAAACACATGAAACGGAAACATGCATTGATTGATTGATTCACTGATTGGTTGGTTGATTGATTGATTGATTGATTGATTGGTTGGTTTGTTAAACACGTTGGTTATACATGTTGGCAAGTTAAACACGTTGGTTGGTAAAACACGTTTGATAGACTCAATTAAAACAAGCGAAAAAAAACCTTGGATCCCGTATGAAACACATGAAACGGAAACATGCATTGATTGATTGATTGATTGGTTGGTTGGTTGGTTAAACACGTTGGTTAAACATGTTGGTTAAACACGTTGGTTGGTTAAACACGTTTAATAGGCTCAATTAAAACAAGCGAAAAAAAAACCTGGATCCCGTATGAAACACATGAAACGGAAACATGCATTGATTGATTGATTCACTGATTGGTTGGTTGATTGATTGATTGATTGATTGATTGGTTGGTTTGTTAAACACGTTGGTTATACATGTTGGCAAGTTAAACACGTTGGTTGGTAAAACACGTTTGATAGACTCAATTAAAACAAGCGAAAAAAAACCTTGGATCCCGTATGAAACACATGAAACGGAAACATGCATTGATTGATTGATTGATTGGTTGGTTGGTTGGTTAAACACGTTGGTTAAACATGTTGGTTAAACACGTTGGTTGGTTAAACACGTTTAATAGGCTCAATTAAAACAAGCGAAAAAAACACCTTGGATCGCGTATGAAACACATGAAACGGAAACATGCATTGATTGATTGATTGATTGGTTGGTTGGTTGGTTAAACACGTTGATTAAACATGTTGGTTAAACACGTTGGTTGGTTAAACACGTTTAATAGGCTCAATTAAAACAAGCTAAAAAAACACCTTGGATCGCGTATGAAACACATGAAACGGAAACATGCATTGATTGATTGATTGATTGGTTGGTTGGTTAAACACGTTGGTTAAACACGTTGGTTTGTTAAACACGTTGGATAGGCTCAATTTAAACAGGCGAAAAAAAAGAGACCTTGGATCCCGTATTAAACACATAAAACGGAAACATTGATTGATTGATTGATTGATTGATTGATTGATTGATTGATTGGTTGGTTGGTTAAACACGTTGACTAAACATGTTGGTTGGTTAAACACATTGGTCGGTAAAATACGTTGGATAGGCTCAATTAAAACAAGCGAGAAAAAAACACCTTGGATCCCGTATGAAACACATGAAACGGTAACATGCATTGATTGATTGATTAATTGATTGATTGGTTGGTTGGTTAAACACGTTGGTTAAACATGTTGGTTTAACATATTGGTTAAACACGTTGGTTGGTTAAACACGTTTAATAGGCTCAATTAAAACAAGCGAAAAAAAACCTTGGATCCCGTATGAAACACATGAAACGGACAAATGCATTGATTGATTGATTGATTGGTTGGTTAAACACATTGGTTGGTTAAACATGTTGGTTGGTTAAACACGTTGGGGTTAAACATGTTGGTTACACATGTTATTTAAACACGTTGGATGGTTAAACAAGCGAGAGAAAAAAAGAAATTGGATCCCGTATGAAACACATGAAACGGAAACATGCACTAATTGATTGATTGATTGATTGATTGATTGATTGGTTGGTTGGTTAAACACGTTGGTTAAACATGTTGGTTAAACATGTTAGTTAAACACGTTGGATGGTTAAACAAGCGAGAAAAAAAAAGAAATTGGATCTCGTATTAAACACATGAAACGGAAACTTGCTATGAATGATTGATTGATTGATTGATTAATTGAATGATTGATTGATTGATTGATTGATTGATTGATTGATTGATTGGTTAGTTGGTTGGTTGGTTGGTTGGAATTCAAACACACATAAAACTGTTTAAATAGTGCAAAAAAACACATAATTTGATGACCTTGACCTTTGACCTTGTGACCTTCGTCAAGGTCATTGCTCCACAAGGTCATTGCAAAAGACTGTATGGGTCAAGGACCTTTTGTTTAAGAGTTTTGCCTAAAAATGGCTTTTTAAAAACCATCAATGGGGGTTATGTCCCTTACATGATGGTAAAATCAATATAGTCATAATGTAAAAAAGTTGCCCCTTGAAGTACCAATCATTTTTCACTGCTTAAATTTTCTGTATCTATAACCGGTCAATAGTTATAGGGAAATGAAAAACTTTGAAAATCTAAAATATGACCTTGACCTTTGACCTTGACCTATATTTTCAAGTTTTGGTCCAATGCACTCAATTCTGAAGACCCGCAGTCTTTACGACTTACGGTTCATGAGATTTATATGCATATTGAAAATTTAAATATTCAAGGGGAAATAACTCCTATAATAGGTCACTGGATCGCTTCGGTTAAAGTTATTTGAAGTTGTAACTTTTGGCAAGGAACATTTTAAAAAAAAAACCATTTGCCGCTAAGTCTTATAGTTTATGAGGAGTAGTGATAACAGTGTTTTTTGTAATTGGGAAGATAACTCCTATAAGGTAAATAGTAAATCTTGATTCTTCTAATACAAGATAGATATTATACCCCTGATACATGGTACCAAAGATCATTTGGATATGTTGCATACTTTTCTTGATTTTGGACTTTGAAAACGGACGAGGAAAAAGAATAATAATAAACAAACGAAATACAGTAAGGTCTTTCCATTTAAGAAAGGAAAGACCTTAATAAACAAACGAAATACAGTAAGGTCTTTCCATTTAAGAAAGGAAAGACCTTAATTATGAGACTTTAATACAGCGTATAATTGCGGAACTTAAAAACTGCATTCAAAGTGATATCCAAACCAATATTTCTTAGCATACTATTGAAATTTTTGACATTTATAGCCGATAGATTATGCTTCAACCTATGAAATTACAAATGAAAGGCAAAAACAAAAAACAAAATAAAATACAGAATAAGTCGCCAATTGCAAAGTCGTAGTTAATAGTCAATATGTCAAAGACGCCAACGAAAAGATTTTGTAGTTGATAGTACATACATTATAGTATGTACTTTTTCGATACAGTACAAATCAAAATATAAATACATAGATTAATAAGATGAATACAACATTTTCCAAACTTGTTTCTGAATCCCATATTTGAACATTGTAATACTGTATTCTTGTAATTTTCATCAATAAAAAATGTTTAAACTAGAAGCGTCTAAAGCCAAAAAATTCGATAGCTAACGTGATGGTACCCAAATTCCACCTATTTTGACAGTTTCTTAACCTATGTTTATTTATGCTTCAGACAAAAGTTTTCATTATGTGTTTATTATGTAGATGTATTATTATTTACTATATGGTTTCACCAATTTGATTTTGAATTCATATGAAATCATAGAAAAAAATGGTCTGCACTGACCTCCAAACCAGTCTTATAACAGAGCTTTTGTTTAACTTCTTTAAATATTTCAACAATTGGATATTAGTCCATGCTTACTCTTCATTATTTAAGAAATGGATACTTGTAAGAAATTGTATTTGCTAAATTGAAACAAATGACGTTTTGATTACGTCGCATGGTCACGTTTCCGTACATTTTGCTTTTTCAGTAAACATCTCATCTGTTGTTAAATACTGTGAACGTTTTGTGAATATCTAAATATTTATACCTATCTTGAAAGATGTGCATACTAGTAGTATCAAATCATAAAAATACAAATTGTTTAGTCTCTAGGAAATCTAAGATTTCCGCTGCTATTTGTCTAAATAGGTGCAATTTGGGTACTCGATGCAAAAAGAGGACGAAAGATACCAGAGGGGAGTCAAACTCATATATAGAAAATAAACTGAAAACCCCATGGTTAAAAATAAAAAGACAAACAGACAAATTATAGTACAGAAGACACAACATAGAAAACTAAAGACAAAGCAACAAATACCCCACCAAAAACTTGTGGTGATCACAGGTGCCCCGGAAGGGTAAGCAGATACTACTCCACATGTGGCATCCGTCGTGTTGGGTGCCGTGACGGTAGATGCATACATACCGAATCATGCCAAGGAGCATACGCTCAAAAGTAAAATAAGGGTATACAGAGAGAAATAACTGTAAAATAATTAAAAAGATTAACATCTCCAGTTCCTATATTCTATAAGTAAAGACCATATTGTATTTATGAAGTTGACTCTGACTATTATTATGTCCTGAAGACGAGAAATTGCATTTTGTACATCATTAAAAACTTTTGAAGTTTATGTCGTGTAGCACATATGTCTGGTTATCACTTCCAGTAGAGAGCCATTCTGTTTTGACATTTAATTTCATCGATGTGACCATAATAATAAATTGATCGTTTACAAAATTTTGAATTTTTCGAGATACTTAAGATCTCTAACTCTGGAATATAATAATATTAACTGTATTTGTCAAGACCTCTTGTAATTATGGTTCCTCAATGCTTTTTAACTTCGTACATTTTTTTCCGAGCGTCACTAATATACGACACTAGCGTCAGGCATACACAATTTTGAGTCTGGTAGCTTTCAGTTAGCCAAAATTTAAACATCACGTTGCTGAATATTGTAGATCGTTCACGTGTTCCAAATATTTAGAAACCTAACCATAGAGTTACTATTGCTGTGCGTCATACAATGTCAGCAATTTATTAACAATGTAGTCGAGTATCCCATTAAAGCCTAATATCTTAAATAAAGAAATTGATTATAATCTAGAAAATTATATGATTAAGCAAAGTATTAGCGAATGAAGCATCCTTTGTCATTTTATTTGCCAACTTTAAAGATTCGTTACACATTTCAGGAAAATCAACACCATATTCAAATTCCATGTCTAGGATTGATGAGGACACGGACCATATAGGAAAGGCAACATTTGCATATACATTTGACCTTTGAATAGATAATTTGAAAATTCCTATGACAGTCTATTTTGTTTCGTTAATGGTTATTACCAATATAAAATTATGTAAATGGGTATGCTTTCATATTACGGAGACATCAGTCTTTTGATTTGGTTCGTGGCCTTGTTAATCATTTCATCTTGGTTTTTCGTTTTTTGTAAAGGAGTTGTTAGTTTATCTTCGGGTTTTGAATGTTCCTTTGGTATCTTTTTAAAATCTCTTATTCATTAAATTCTCAAAGATTTGAATGGATTTTCCGACTGCGTTAATGATATCGTTATTTGCAATAATACTTGGTACTTGGGAACACCATATATCGAATTCTTAATTATCTTAGCAATTGCATTTCTGATGGTCAAATAAAAGACTCATGAAACCCTTCATTCAATACGTAGAAGCAATTGCTGATTTCAAGTTGTTTCTCTGTCAAAAGAAGAAACTCATGAGCTTAAGAGAATGTATCATTGCTTTCAATATTATTTTGACAAAATATTGTAGTTTTAAAAAGTTTTCATTGCGATCAATATTTTTTTCTTTAAAGGTGGATTGTGATATATGCTAGTGCGTTTTTTGTATTGTAATATATACTGTACTTTTACTGATTGTTTGATCGATATTGATAAATTGGTCACGCTTCACTGGTTGGTTACATGTCATTTTGCACGTAGTGATGACACGATATTATGAGATGAAGCAAATTTTGAGAGATTTCAACCATAACCAATGTCTATATATATATAAAGAGAAGATGTGGTATGATTGCCAGTGAGACAATTGTCTACAAGAGACCAAAATAACACAGACATTAACAACTATAGGTCGCCGTACGGCCTTCAACAATGAGCAAAGCCCATACCGCAAATTCAGCTATTAAAGGTCCCGATATGACAATGTAAAACAATTCAAACGAGAAAACTAACGGCCTTATTTGTATAAAAAAATGAACGAAAAACAAATGTGTAACACATAAACAAACGACAACCACTGAATAACAAGCTCCTGACTTAGGACAGGCACATACATAGCTGCAATAAGCTGTGACATTATGTATTTCTTTACGTGAGACTCTGTCGAAAGAAGTGTGTAGTTAATTGTAAATGATACGATAAGATCGTGAAGATTATACTTTGAAAAGGAAATGTTATAAAATGGTGATTAACCAAAAACCGAAAAACTGCAACTAAAACCACGACCTTATTAGACTTAAACAATAACATGCAAAAACGTTTTAATGGCAGTGCTTCCTTATGCTGTAAATTGATCCTTTTACTTGTGATATGAAACAAGTGATTCCTTTTTTGTTTATTTTGATCAAAAGGGAAATAAAATTTTGCGAATAAAAACATTGAAAGCGAAACACCATATAATAAATAAGCAGTTGTTTTATAAATCTGTCCTTGTCATTATTGACTGACGTTCATCTGAAAATGCATTTATAGACATTTGCAGATATGATCAAATTTAAATATCTTTCAATTATTATAACAAAATCGTGCAATCAGTGGTTTGTGGCTTTCAAAAAAGACAGTAAAAAAAAATTTCCGAATATATATAATACTCATGCTGTCTTGTGAATTTTAACTTGTCCTGAAAACCATAAAATCTCAATCAAATAGTAAAGCGGAAAAAAAAAAGAAATTCGATGGTTTGCTAGGTTTGTTAACAATTGTTTTAATGGAAAAGAAAGAATATGGTACACCGTTTATCCATGCCATATAAATCGTAGACGTATTTGACAAAACCAGAAGCAAGAAACGACGTATTGCTGCTGTTCATCAAGTGACAGTGCGGCCTTCGGTACAAACCAGCTCACAAATTACTGTTAAGACTTTCCGATGAAACATTTTGATCAACATTCGATGTTAGTTTGATCACGCATTATATACATTGAAAAACAAAGATTTTATGTAATTTCTACAAAATAAGACATCATTTTGCAAAATCATCAAACAAATAATGTACTGTCATAACTTTTTTTGATAAACTCATTGATACATAAAGTAGTAATATAGTAGAAAAGCTTAATTGATTGAAATTTATAGGAAAATTAAGAAGAATCGAGGGAGATACAAAGAAGATCTTTTGTCGGATTACGATGACAATATCACGGTCAAAAGAAAGAACGCAAAGATGCAATGCTTTAAAATTTCCTTTCTATTGATAAAGACTGTTCCGTTCACTTTGGGATGTCTTTTTGTTACTTTCGTCGTTGGTTTGTTATCTCATCACCATTTACACAAGATCTCTATTCATTCATTACAATACATAAAAAAGATCACAGAAAAAACTAGAAAAACAACCCTGACAGAAAAGCAAACGAGCTTAGGTACTCCGGAAGTGTAAAGAGTGACATAGTCTACTGCTGACATCTGATAAAATATAGACTATATTCTACCATGATTCAACCTATATGTTTGAAATGTGCATCTCAAGACTTCAGAACTTATTTGTTATAAATCCGTGTTCCCTTTTTATATGTGAAACTTATAGCAAATACCGAAAATTCAACGTCAATGATTAATTATTTCCGCTGCAATATATCATTCCGTATCTGGACAAGTTGCCAAATTAGTTTATAATGGTCTACTTTAAAAAAAAAAAAAAAAAAAAAAAAAAAAAAAAAAGGTCCGTTATCAACACCAAATTCCTGTATTGATCGTTTTATGCACTTATTAGTTCCTGATTTGAGAAAGTGAAAATTTGACAAGGTTAATATTGTTTGCTGAGTCAGTCTATGGAAGAAGCGTATCGATAAAAACTTTTCTTGTATCAATGAGCGATATTGTCTAATATCAATTGTAAATATGCAGACATTCCATGCGGAAAATGTTGTTTTCGGCAACGAAAAATTATGAAAATACTAACTTTAAAACTTATTGTTCAAATATAAACAACAATTGAGTCTAAATATACATTCAGAAGTTAGTTAGAAGCTAAAGTTTATGTCCGTGAAAAAATTTGAAGTGCTGTGTTTTTCTTATATACATAAATAAACAATGCGGTACTTTTAAAATATCAATGCGATACTTTTAAAATATCAATGCGATACTTTTAAAATATCATAGCGGTGTTTTTGTAATATCTATAATAGTAATTATTAGTATTAATATTTGACTGCTTTCTCCAAATTTTGACAATTTTACCTCTTATGTCTGTTTTGTTCATGCATCATTGTAAATATGACAGAATTTGATGATAATGTCATACACGTGACAGGTTTAGCGCAATATAACCAGGTTCAATCCACCATTTTCAAAATTTGAAAACGCCAGTACCGATGGGGTTTAATAAACAATGTCGTAATCAAATAGCTTAGTATCAAAATCATTGTTCACATATATATAACATTTAGCAAATTTCTAATGAACGCACCCAAATAATATATATCAGATATGCTCGTAACGCATGCATGGAAGACTTTCTTTATTGAAAACAATGAAACTAACTTTTGACAAAGATGAATCATACTGTACTCGTTCAGATTGATTCGACAAAATTTGGCCTGTGCTTTTTTGAATCTCCTTTTTGTATACAAATTAGACTGTTGGTTTTCCTGTTTGAGTGGTTTAACACTAGTTATTTTTTGGTTCCTATATAAAAATACCAAATAAACAGCACTGAACGATCTAAATGTATAAATATAGAAAAAATATATACACATTTCTTACGTAAACAGACATTTACATCTTATTCATTTGTTTTCTAAACATTTTTTTTTAGTATTCATTGAAGAAATGAATTTATAACAAGCGATACGGATTGTTATTTATACGATCGATTACTAGTCAAAAACGCAAGTCAGATCTCTGTGGTAACAAAGCAACGGAATGCCCTCACGGTCATCGCGATGTAAAAGAGCGTCCAGGCGGCGAGCTGATTATGTTCATAGTGATATCGATTTACCAACGGGGAAAGTCTTTGATATTAAAAAGGAACTGTTTTCCATCTCAATATTTTTTCTATGTTAATAATAAATACATTTTCTGTTTGACAAGATTTTTAATTTTCGTTGTATCTGAAGTTGTTCAATTTATAGTCTGAGGCTACTCAGTTGGTATCTTCAAAGTTCGAAACATCAGCATTTGTACATTTTAATTTGTTTGGAATATTTATTTTACCATTTGAATATTTATTGTTATTTGGAGCTGTATTGGATTGGACTGTTTGAAAGAATGTTTTTTTAAGTAATGATATGTATGGTCCACAACGAAGTTGTCGGTGCCATATAGCTTTATCCTTGTTAGAAATTCCGTAATTTCGAAATTCCGTCATTCTGAAATTCCGTCATTCTGAAATTCCGTAATTTCGAAATTCCGTCATTCCGTAACAAACCATTATACGGAGGTTTTTTTTTAAACGCCTTCATATATTGGGCTGACTTTTGTTATGTGAGTTGACCATGTTGAGTTACAGATCAAGTTTAAGTTTTGTTCTGCTTGGCTAATTTTTGCTGAAATTACGGGCTATGGACTTTGATAAATTGTTGAAAATCTCAGTTATACAGACTTTTTTCCAAAAGTTTTTGTATGTGAGCTAACTATGATGATTTGCAGATGAAATTTAAAATTGTTTTGCTCCGCTAATTTTGGCCAAAATTAAGGGTTAACAACTTCGAAAATTGTTGAAAATCACAGTTATACTGACTCTTTTTCTATACACCTCTAGATTTTGAGCTGATTTTTGACATGTGAGACTACCATCATGTTTGTGTCCACATTTGTTATTGAAATTGCAGATTTTTCAACATTTTAAGACGGGACAATTCGTGTCGCTTTGACATATCTAGTTTTTGTCTGTTTCGATATTACCCATGTGGATAGGCTATAGCAGTGTGACCTCAAAGGCAGATCCAGCCGTTTTCAAAAGGGGTTCCAAACCTAGGATAAGGGGGTGGGGTCCAACCATATGTCCCAATTCAAATAGATATAGGAAGATGTGGTGTGAGTGCCAATGAGACAACTCTCCATCCAAGTAACAATTTAAAAAGTAAACCATTATAGGTTAAAGTACGGCCTTCAACACGGAGCCTTGGCTCACACCGAGCAACAAGCTATAAAGAGCATTGATCGGCCACTGGACCTATATTAGAATCTAATAGGTTGGTAGTCTATTTACAACCGCATTTAAATTCCACCATTGCATCATCACTTCAATCAGAATTAGTCGGTTAAACCATGTGATTGAAAACAATAGACTGAACAGGTTGTTAACACTTTCAAATATCAATAGGGTCAAGCAACATTTTTAAAATGATAAGATCGTGTAAGCGTTAATTTTGTTACAGATACGAAATTTTAGTGATATTGATCCTCAAACATTAAGCCGGTCATGAATTAAGTTTGTGAATTATGTTTGCGGTTCTTTTGACATGCATTGTGATGTGTCATCGTATTAACTTTATATTAGAAAACTATAGCAGTTATATTAGAAAAGAATCGCATTCATAATTTTTTGATATTAAAAAAATATTGCTATGATATAAGACAAACATCGCATTGATATTTTAAAATATAGCAGTATCTTTGACTTATAGGCGATTTTGGCTTATCCAACAATTGAATTCATCTCAATTGCATTCTACATAATTTGCTACATGACATTCATTGAATTTGTACATCTACAAATGATAAATCGTGCATTTATGTCTCATTTATTCAACAATTCAATTTTCTCGTTTAAATACACCTTGCTTGGTATAACTTAAAATAATTCATAGAAATTATACAGCAGACGTATGTCTTGTTGAATGTCAGCCTGTTTTAAGAAAAGAATCATTACTTTATACCGAGAAATCTTCGTTCCTTCATAAAAATGTAAACATTCGTCTGAGATTTCCCACAATGCAACTCGTTGATATAAGACAATATCGCTCATTGATATAAGAAAAGATTTTATCGTATCGCACCTTCCATAGACTGTGAGTACTCAACTTTCCTCTTTTTTTTTTGGATCAGCGGAATAACATACTATTCAAAAACCCACAATAAAATGAGTCAAGAAAATTCCCGCTTATCTAATTGTGATTATGCGATGTCGTAGATAAACTTGCGCACAAAATTCCAGTAAAAAATGAAATATGAATTGTGTTCAAGTTTAAACTTTTCTAAAACTTGTATTACGATATAAAAATAATGATAAGATTTAAAATCAATTTAATGAGAAAAAAATACATAATACTAAGTCGTTTGTTAGTATTCGATTAAGTACAAAGTACAAAGTAATACTTTTGCAGCCCATCGATTACGCATTTATAAAAAGTGTTCAGATTCACGGGTATCATTCGGTTTAACGAGAGAAATGGTCGTGAAAGAATATCTAACGGCGGTCAAGTATTGAGAGACGATCGTGAAAGCTCTGGTAACGGATCGTGAAAGACATTTAATGAAAATTTTAGGTCAGAATCTTTGAAAAAATCGCTTAATTTTCAAAACGCGGAATAAATCCGAACAAAAAAATATGTCTGTCAAAATGGTTTAACCTCCTCAACATAACTGTGAAATAAGATATAGAAAATATGCAGTACTTTATGAAAAAACACAAAAGGCGCAAAGTATGTCTATGAAATTAATTACAAATAACACGCTTTTTGTACCTATAATGGTCATATATCAGTTTATCGTGATATATTTGAAATTCAATCTTTGGTGTATCTGATAGTACAGAAAAAATTAAGGTATGTTCTTCTCTTAAAAGCATTAATTTGTATATGAAAACCTTGAATTTGTTGAATATCCATCAAACTTGATCGAGAAAGATCAGGCAACGCACTATTTTGATCGTGAAAGATAATGCGTGACCAGACTTATTACTAGTAATCAGAAATCAGCATTTCTTTTTCCATTTGATAAACCTGCAACTAGTTGAAGCCCGTAACTATTTTGATAAGGATGAACATTAAAGCTATTTATTTTTATTCAACACTTTACCTAGAAAGTTAAAAAACAACAACAAAAACGTCTCTAAATAAGTTTGAAAGATTCAGCTCTGAGAATCGGTCAAGTGCAATTCAGGCAGACCGACACTATTTAGCCAATAATATGGATATGCAACGTTTAAACCAAAATGATATCCATCAAACAAAAAATTACAGCAAAACAGCATCTGTCATGAGTAATTTGAGATTGAACGATAACCAAAATTGTGTGCAACAGTACTTTCTTAAGTTCTGTATATACAACGCAGATGTGGATTGACTTAACTATATACTACAGACTATAGTATACCAGAGCGCAAATGCTGTAATGTCTCGTCTGCTTTACTTATGATAGTTAATTTTTGGAACGTCTATAATATCATGGGTTTTACTAGAAGTGTCAAATGCGCTTAATGCGCTTAATGTATTTTTGTCCATCTGATGAGTTAAGCCTTTTCAATTGATTATTATTTTAATTGATATATCGTTCTTATGTTGTACTGTTATACCACTGTCTCAGGTTAGGGGGAGGGTTGGGATCCAGCTTACATGTCTAACCCCGCCACATTATTTATGTATGTGCCTGTCCAAAGTCAGGAGCCTGTAATTCAGTGGTTGTCGTTTGTTTATGTGTTACATATTTGTTTTTCGTTCATTTTTTTATACAAATAAGTCTGTTAGTTTTCTCGTTTGAATTGTTTTACATTGTCATATCGGGGCCTTTTATAGCTGACTATGCGGTATGGGCTTTGCTCATTGTTGAAGGCCGTACGGTGACCTATAGTTGTTAATGTCTGTGTCATTTTTGTCTCTTGTGGATAGTTGTCTCTTTGGCAATCATACCACATCTTCTTTTTTTTTAAATTATGATTGTCAATGGTTCATAAAAAGAGTGCAAGGTCAGATGAACTATGACATACAGATCTCTACAAATATCCCGTTGACCAAATAAATGTGTTCCGATCCTTACAGTGCCTTAGAAACTGACAAATGTAAAAGTTATGCTTGGCCAATTAATTCGAAACATAAGGTCAAAAGTATATGAACCCTGACCGACAACCAGACATAGACATCTTACTATCATTCAATATATCAAAAACAATTGACGTGATCATGGTCATATATGAAACATGCAGACCGACATGTACACCATGCATTCTTAAGACAGATAAGTATTGTTTCCAATAAATAAAATTAGTTGAAATGAGTATGCACGACCGTAAATCATAACATTGTCTTTTATATTGTTCACAGTTTTGTAGTTTTAAGGTTACCTTTTATCAAACAAAAGAAACTATAAAATAACTGATTCCTCTTGAAATATCCGGATTACATTTGTCCTATAGTATCTGTATAAATCATGTATGCGACATGTTAGATGAAATATAGTTTCCGGGTTATTAGAAACAATCGATTTTTTCCGATTTTCTAAGATTTAATTCAAACAAATCCGCAAAAATCTTTTTAAAACACAGGGTTTCTTTTATAAATTGCATTTTTTTATTTGACTTTGGTTTGTGTCTTATTTTTCAGTACATGAACTTCAACAAATCTTTAACCTTGTCTAAAACATAGCTTTTGGTGCAAGCTATTTTTCTAATTTAAAACACAGTTACGTTTTATTTTGAATGATTAAAGTTTCCGCCATGTCTTTATCAAACAATAAAAACAATATTGAGATGCGAGCTGTGTGTTTGTTAAGGTATACGATTAGTACGGCCAAGATGCTGAATTATCTTAACTCCAAGACAAACATTTACAAAGATCGTAGTTTGTTAAATTATGAAAATGGCACAAAAAGTTGAAAATTTTCCCAACTTTGTCTTTAATTGTTTGTTGGTTATGATAGATGTTAATGTATTGTATTTTATAGACTATTTTGTAATTACAGTGATCAAAGTAGTAGCCACATTAACACAGATATTGACATACTACATACTAATAGGCTCATAGCAGCTCTAAAGATAAAACGTAAATGTTCTATAGTTCGTGTGCATATTTACAGTGATATGTGAAGTATTGGATACACTATTATGATGTACCTTGTTTAAGTAACTGACTTTTACAGATCTAATTAAACAAGAGTGTTTGCGCCTTCAAACATGTTTAAGCCTTTGTATAACTCATTAGTCGAAGAAACCCTCATAAACTTGATCTTAACAATTGAGGAAATGTCATAATCATCACGTTTCACTAATGAAAATAACATATAATTGACCAATAACCTACGCTGATGAGGTGCCTTGATCTGGACAATTACATAGACATGAAAAGAATAAATCTTGAAGGTACACACTTTAAAACACACAAAAAAGAATTGCCTGTCCAAAATCATATATCATTCTAGTTTGCTCATTTAATAGATTTATGTGAATGCCTGTTGCATACGTTCCTGTTAAATTTCTTCGCAACTTTTCTAGATCTATTTTGAATACTAAGATAAAGTACCTGGCAAATGACACGTATTGCTATTTCTAACTCACCATTTGATTGTTTTTAACGGTAGCAAATATTTACATAGTCCCTTACTTAGTAATATCGTATTTGCTTGACATTTGTTTTATGATAAGTGTTTATAATTGAAGACGAATTAGATACAAAAGATAAGGAAAAGGAAGTAAATTTGTGAATGTCAACTTTGAAACGAGTTAATTTCAACAAATGTTTTACTGTCCTCATGCAAACACTTCATTGACTTCAAAAAGAAATTTATTCCCTGTAACACATTGTGACCTTATAGCGGTTTCTATATTTTTTCTGATTGATTTCCTTTATTAAGGTAGTAATGTTTCGTTTTCATGGAGAGTTCACAGTCAATTAGAGGAAAGACCGTCTAATCAATTTTGTTTAAATTTTACTGTCATTTGCTTTATTTCACCAAAGATAGAACAACTGAAAACATCTAATATAGCCTCAATAATAAAAAAAACATGGCAATAGCTGACTGGTTGGTAATCGCCCCTTTAGAACTTTGATAAAATAATCAATAAATGAAATATTTGAAATTAACAATCATACCATACCTCCTTATTTCAAGACCAACTACATGATAAACTTTATACTGATCACACATACTCAAAAAGGAAGGGATATTATACAGCATATTCTGGTCCTCATAGGCACACATCGACTAATATGTTTTTCAGCCTATTCAATAACTGTGATGTCACACGTAAAGGTAATAAGTGTATACTACGATCGATCTAATACCGCAGTCCCAGATCTGTGAAAGAAATGCAAATTTTGTTGATCGTAGTACGATCGTGTAGATCGCAGTAAGGTCGTATCACGGTCGTGGTGGGGTCTTCAAGATCGTGATGAGCGTGGCCAACTTTGAACATGCTCACAACAATCGTGGTGCGGTCGTGGACAAATCAGGTTGCAGTAGAAGCGTAGTGAAAGCGCACTAAGGTCGTAGTAAGATCACAAAGGTCACTGTACCATCGTAGAAAGAGCGTAGCGAAAGCATGATTTTATTAGGAGAGACTGCGCTACGATCTCACATCGACGTTATTACGACCTCACTACGACCAATTACGTTCTCACCACGACCTAACTGCGCTTCCACTACGATAATACTACGTTTATACCACGCTGTTCAAGACCATAGTACGAATTTAGCACGCCCTTGCCGTCCTCACCGCGCTCTTCTTACGACCTGACTACATTCATACTACGACCATCATTCTCATTGTTATTTTCACGTAAAATATATTAAATCTCTCCAGGTTTTGTTTGTTTGTATGTAATTAGACTTCTTGTCCATTTTCTCTAACGGCTCAACCATGCTTCTCGTTTTTATATAGATTAGACCGTTTGTTTTCCTGTTTGAATGCTTTTACACTAGTAATTAATTTTTGGGGCCCTTTATAGCTTGCTACTAGTATTCGGTGTGAACCAAGGCTCCGTGTTGAAGGCCGTACCTTGGCCTATAATGGTTTGCTTTTATAAATTGTTACTCGGATGGAGAGTTGGCACTCATACCACATCTTCCTACATCTATTGACCTATCTGTGTCATCTCTGCTATCATTCACTAAAATATCGTCATTTGAGCTTTATGGACCACCAAAAGGTTGTAATTTAGTGTTGGATTGGTCGGTCCGACATCTCTGCCTGATCAGAATGCGTTACTATCAGAGCTCCCACTGCCTTTACATCAACCCCTACAATCACGCCCACGTGTTCTAGTAGGTTTTGGTGACATGACTGTACTATTTCCGTATTAATCAGAAATAGAAGGAATGGAACTGCATTGATATGGAACACGATGTTGACGTTTTTGCTAAGAACGTAGTAAGATCGCGGTATGAACGTAGTATTATCGTGGTAAGAACGTGCTACAATCGCAGTAGAAGCATGGTACGATCTCGTAGTGAGAACGTGATCAGCGTAGAATGATCTAGATAAGCGTAGTGAGGTCGCAGAATAAGCGCGATGAGAATGTGGTATAATCGTAGCGGGATTGTCGTAGAAGCGTAATGAGGACGTAGTAGCATCGTGAAATCAACGGAGATTTACATTTTCATGCCGCTCATACCGCGATCTGAATTTATTATAGATTGTGGTGAGCGTGGTGCGATCGTGGTCTAGAGGGACTGGGCTCAAATTAGATTGAATAATAGCAAAACAGAAACGGATCGACCTATAATAAAACATGCACATTTTTAGAGAGGAATGAAATTTACGTGTAAGCCCTTTCGTCGAAATTAAAAACTGCGTGTTTTATATGAACATTTAATAGATATAGGAAGATGTGGTGTGAGTGCCAATGAGACAACTCTCTATTTAAGACTGTTTTTGAAAAGACAGAACTTTTTTGCATGATTCATTTCTCAACTTTCCCATCTGAAGGGTGATAGCTCGGATAAAGTTGGTTTAATAAAACATTGTTTTGTTTTGAAGCAAGAAAACGAGCCATATAAAACAATTTCAATTTTATAATCCTGGTACCTTTGATAACTATCAATTTATTTTTTGAACGCTCTTCCACTCATATTGTACATAGTATTCGATCATTTTGTTTTCTTATCTGTCATACAAAACTGGGTTTTCAATTTATTCTTTATATTTTACACAACCTGTAGCTTTAAAAAAAAAACACCATTATTAATATTAATGTTCCTTTTTGTTTTTATATGAAACATGTTAACCACTTATTATTAAAAATGTCTACTGAAGTTATATTAAGACGCTTAAACAAAGCAAACAAAATACCGTTTCCATGACTAAAAAAACACGTTTGGACAAAGGACGAAAATACAAGAAAGTGTATGGACAATCATAGACCAGGCGCATTCGCGTATGTAAACAACGTTTTAACTGAAATATTTGATAGAAACGAACACAAATATAGTTGTAACTATAGGTATCTTCAAAGGATAGGAATATTCCTCTTTAATTGCGACAACAGTATTATAAGGGATGATGATCAAAGTCAATGAAAATTATTTTTTTAGAACCGGACTCAGTGTTTTTTAACTTAGTCGGATAGTTACACTAATACACTAATATGTTAGAAAATAAAGCGTTTTATCTAGCTAGTCATAACGTATCAGCAATGGTTTCAGATGACAAGCGGGACACTACTTTTATAGTGTGTCAGGAACTATTTCAAGTACTCGTAATCAAATGTTTGGATATACTCAACATCTGGAATCCGACGTTTATGATCTGATTTTCAAAAATGAATGTGCCGGTTTTTTACCAGCATTGACGTATTTTCCAATACGTCTCTTTAAATTCAAGATATGCTAAAAACTATAAAATATGAGTTAAAATAGACCAGAAACTAGAAACAATGTTTATCTTCCCATGACTATTTGGTTTGTTAAACAACTGTAAAGGAATCTATTTATTCATTATTTAAGGATTCTATAAACTTTAGTGAATACAAAATAGACATGTTGTTCGGTCCTTTTACGTCGTTGTATTAAGTCAATCCAGTCATTGCATTTTATTAAAGCATTATCAAGGTGAAAGAAATTAATTCATAGTAATGTTTCCTTATGGGTTGGATTTCGGTTTCCTAATTTGTTTATTGCATTTACGTAATTGCATAAAAGTTCAGTGGGGTTAAATATGATAAATGTGGGGGTTTTTTTGCCAAAGATTTAGTATGATAAGGGTTAGATAGAAATGAGGAAAACCTTAATCATTGGAATAATGAACGCGTGTGCTTCAATACGTTTTTGTAATTATTGTTTACAGAAGACGTATGAACAAAAATAGTAAACTAAAAATTTGAATTTTAATGATAAATAGGTACGAATTCTGGAAACATTTCATTGAAATTACATTAAAATTACAGGTCTTTGTACATTCAGTACTTTCTTTGGTTTGTATTAAAGCTTGAATATTAAAATGGTCTATGAAAATCGTTTCGTCGCAAAATGAAAAGATGGATACCAGAAAAATCAACTACTAGTATTTGTATTTGTCTATCAAGGCACCCAGAGGAGCACAATTACAGTTTACAAAAATTTGTGATGATCATTTTATTTTTAAAAATATCAATAAACCAACATTAATAACTATATGAAAAGGGAGACAACAACGACCGTGTAAAATATAATGAGTGAGCATTGAATGAAGAGCTGACGGATCACTGGATAATGTCTTATTACTAAATTGTGCTTTTCTAGTCTTTATATAAACTATTTATTGATATCATCATTATACTATTATTGGATCTTAAATTGAAATAATCATTATACTATTATTGGATCTTAATTTGACATCAACCATATAAATTTTGAATAGCAATATAAAAATATAAAGTAGATTTTTTTAAGCAGTCTATTATTCCTTTAAGCACCGTTGTTTTCCTGTGCCTGTCATTGAATTTTATGCGACTGTCATACAAGTTATGCTAGCTATAAAACCAGGTTCAATCCACCATTATCTACATAAAAAATGCCTATACCAAATCAGGAATATAACAGTTGTTATCCATTCGCTTGATGTGTTTGAGCTTAATATTTTTCCATCAGATCACAGTCTTTCCGTTTTGAATTTTCCTCGGTATTTTTGTTATTTTACTTTTTCCGCTTATAGCTGATGTTTTACCCTCAGTTTTAGTTTGTAACACGGACCTGGATTTGCTTAATCGAATTAAGACTATTGGACAGTCGTATACTATTGTTGGCTTTATTCAATCATATTGTATTAGTACTCTTGTTTTATACAATAATCAAAATAGCTAGAAAATGTTCAAAGCTAGTGATATGCATATCTACAATAGCTCTAACGATATAATGGAATTGTCCCAGTTGGTATGCATATTAAAATGGATATGGGAAATATTGTATACACTATTCTAATGAACCTTGATTTAGTAACTGATTTTGAAAATGTTATCTCATTACTAACCTAATTATCTTAATAGCATGTATCGCTCTACTTCTTTCTTCAACAATGGACATTGTCCATGATTATGGATTAGAATAGAATTGATGACAAAAATCTCTTTTTGTAGAAATGGTGTTAATTTGTTTTTTTTACGATTTCTCTCCACCTCCTTTAGATTTTGCTCAAAACATCAAATGTCTATAACTCCAATGAGGATTCAACTGATGGTTTCAACCATTTGAAACTTCTGGATAGATCGTGCCTTGTTGATCCTTCTTGCTTTGGGAAACGCCGTTTTTTTTTTTCAATTACACTCTTATTTTTTTCTGTTGATAAGTAAACGAACAAAACTTAAAGGTACACACTTAAAAAAATTACAAAACAAAAAGGCTTGTCCAAAACCCTACATCATACTTGTTTGCTCTTTTAATAGATTTAGTGTGACTGTCTGTGGCTCAATTCTTAATTGAAAATTTCTAATAAATTTCTTCGTAACTCTTGTAGATTTCCGTCTTTTTCAATACTAAAAAAGTACCCAGCAAATGACACGCTTTTCTCATAACATCAGTTGATTGTTTTAATGGTTGCAAATATTTATCTAATCACTTCTTATCTATATCGCATTTGATTTAAATTTATCTAATGACAAGTATTTACAATTCAACACGAATTAGTTACAAATGAGAGGGGAATGGAAGTTAATTTGTAAATTTAAATGTGAATATTGAAAAGAATGTACTTCCACAAAGATCTTAACTGTCCTCTGGCAAACACTTTATTGACTTCAAAAAGATATGTATTTCCACTTATACAAATATGATCTATTCACGTCTTCTTAATTTTGCTGATGTCTATTCCTTCTTATAGTGTTGCAATGTTTCATTTTCATGGACAGTAGACAATAAAAAAGAAGATCGACCATCTGAATAATTTTGTTTAAATTTTACTGGCATTGGCTTTACCAAAGATAGAACATTTAACTGATGAGATCTTATATAGGCTCTCAAAATGAAAAATATAAATTATTCCCTTCATAACGATAGTTGAATCATCGGCAATCGCTGGACATATTAATCAATGTGTCATATTGGTGTCTTATAGTGTGTATGTATCTAATTATAGTTATTGCTTTATAATGACCCACACAGAGGTAATGTGTCTTTGAGCCAATTCAATAACTTCACGATGGCATAACTAAAGACAATGAGTAGCTCCTGCGATCTTTAAATTCTAAAATAGTAGAATACAACCGGTCTAAACCAACAAACATATTTTGATAGAGGAATGCAATTCATTTGCAAGACCTTACATCATGATTGTTTTTGAGAAAGACAGATCTTTTTTGTATGATTAACTTATTCCATCCATATGGGAGAAGATAACTAAGATAGAGTCTCTATTATAAAGGATAAGAAAATGAGTTCCGTGGACCAAATTTTCATTTTATTTTTTCTGAATGCACATTATAAGATGAATCTTTTTTTATCTAAATATTCTAATGTTTAGTATTCTTTCTTTCATACAAAACTGGTTTTCCCATTTTTATTTTTTATTATTCTGAACATTTTTAATCTGTAGCTTAAAAAACAACACAATTAATAATTTTTTAGGACGATTTAAACTACATTTTGGCACGTTAATTATTCTATATTTATATTGATTTGAGTTCAGACACTTGATGTACCTGTTTCATTTTTAAAGAATTCTTTACATTGATTACTTTTCAGAATTATCATTAGCATACTTTAAGAATACCACCGGAATTTACAATGTTAAACGGGAAAAATGAGATGCATTAATATGTTTTGCTATCTGCTAGAATATTGACGATAAAAAAAAAAATAAACATAGAATACAAAGCAGAACAAATCAAACCAAACGATGTTTCAAAGACAAAAAAAAAGACATATTTAGACAAAGATCGAAAATACAAGAAAGTGTTTGGACAATCTAAACCGGGCGTATGCCGGCAAGCGAATGAGATTTGAATTAAAGTATTTGATAGGAAAGAACTCACAGAAATAAGAAGTACTTATAGGTATTGGTAAGGGATAAGAATATTCCTCTTGGATTGCGACAACAGTAATGATAGAATGTTGATGATCAAAGTCAATGAAGAGTTATTTTTTAGTTCCAGAATAAGTGGTTTTAAAATGTAAAGTACTTTTTGAAGAGTACTTGTCGGATTTCAGGCTACACGAGATGGTGACCATAAACATTTTGTTATAATTGCGTTTATGTTGTCTTTAACCAGGAGTGGGTTTTATTGAACTTTTAAAAACATACTCACAAAAGTAAAGTTAACGCCTTGCAAACGATTTTGTTTAAATTTGTCAGATTGTTACGTGTAAAGGTTAGAAAATTAATTGTTCTACTCAAGCTAGACATTACATTTACAACAATGCTATCGGATGCAAAACATGGTACTGTTTTCGTTTTGTGCCACGAACTGTTTCAAGAACTCTAAAATCAAAAGTTTTGAAATATTTGCCATCGTGAATTCTAAGCAAATGATCTGGTTGTATTATGCCAAAAGTGTTTATTCTGCCGTTGGCGAATATGTTCATCATATCTCTTTATTCAAGCTGTTCCAAACACTATAAAAAATAAATTTAATAAAATGGAAACAAAATCAATGTTAATTTTCCCAGGACTGTTCATTAAACAATAAATTAGAAATCTCTATATTCAATTTTCAAGGACTCTGTCATAAATTATTAGAAAATAGGCATTAATTCCATATAGCCATTTTATTTTATTCTAGCATTTTAAAGTTAAGAGAAATAGTTCATATGTAACGTTTCCTTATAGATTTGATTACGGTTTCCAAATTAGATCATTGCATTAAGTAATAGTATAAAATTTCTGTGGGTTAACTGATCTTAACTCAGATAAAAATTATTTTTTTAAAGTCAAGCATATAGTATTATAAGGGTCAGACAGAAATCAGGAAAACCTTTCCTGTGAAAAGATAAACGCATGTGCTCAAATATGTTATCATAATTATAGTTTGCAGAAAACGTAGTTATGGACAAACAAAGTAAAACTGAAATAAATTGCATAACGAGAGTGAAACAGAAATCAGGAAAACCCAGTTTGTAACATATCAACGAGTGTGCTCGCATGTATTCCTATAATTGTAGTTTTCAAAAAACGTAAGGATAAACAAAAATAGAAAACTGAAAAATCTGTATGTTTACTAAGTACGACTTCTAGCAACATTGAAACCCAGACAAATCTATACATTTTAATATTCCCTTGGTATGTATTAAAATCTTGAATATTGAAATAAGCTTACCACTACTATCGCGGATATACCATATCAATGGTGCAAACTTTGTTTCATTAAGTTTACTGTTCATAACATAAATATGAAAATCATTCGAAAAACTAAGAGTTTTATTTTCCCTGGTGTTAAAGAGGGGCGAAAGATACCAGAGGGACAGTCAAACTCATAGATCAAAATAAACTGACAACGCCATTGCTAAAGGTACCAGGATTATAATTTAGTACGCCAGACGCGCGTTTCGTCTACATAAGACTCAGCAGTGACGCTCATATCAAAATATTTATCAAGCCAAACAAGTACGAAGTTGAAGAGGAAAAGACAAACAGACAAAAATAGAACACAATACACAACATAGAAAACAAAAGACTAAGCAACACGAACCTCACCAAAAACTTGGGGTGATCTCAGGTGCTCCGGAAGGGTAAGCAGATCCTGCGCCACATTTCACCCGTCGTTTGCTCGTGTTATTACAAACCCGGAAAATTGCCTAATTCTGTAGGTCATATTCGTGAAAAGGGAATGGGATTGTAGTTACGACATACGGAACATATCCGATAGTATCTGTGAAACGGTTATTCCATAACGGTCAACCAACTCGTGATGGCGTACGTAAAATTTACAAAGGTATGATTTCAACTTCACCATTTGGAACTCTTGGTTTAATAGCATTCTTGTGAGCAGCATCCCTCTATCAAGGAAATCATGATAGGAAATACAAGCCCGGGAATATCTGTATGCAGGCGCTGCTGGAATGTTGCTACAGAGGAATGAAAAGTTCACAACTGGGAAGCTGAAATCATCATTTTTTTTCGTAAAGTTTTGTTTTCAACCGACCTACATTATCAATTTCTAGATGTAAGTCAAGATATGAGGCCGACTTAACTTTGTCTGTTGTATCCTTTATCTGTAGTTCGATGGGATCAACATAGTCACCAAGTTTTGAATTTTAAAGTGAGAAAACATCATCTTTATAGCGGAAAATAGAGTTAAAGGATATTGCTAACTTCTTATATTTCTTCGTAGGTAGTTCCTGTATGGAGTCAGCCTCATAACAATAAAGAAGTAAGTCGGTAAGAAGAGGGCCATAATTGGTACAAATTGGAATGCCGACAGTCAGTTGAAAAACACGTCCTCCAAACGAAACAAATATGTTGTCAATTAAGAAATCAAGCATCTTGATAATGTCAGTTTCAGTGAATTTTTTTTTAAATCAGAGTGGTTCTTTACAAAGTAGGATTTATCCCTCCCTAAGACAAGATACTTGAATCTACGTTGATTATTCTTCTTTTAGAAAACAAAGCAATACCAACTCTTTCAATTCGAAGATAGGTCTAATGTGACAATGTATATATGTCTAGCAAACTAATTACCAAGCTAATTGGTGATTTTTACACCATCTGATTGTCAATATTATATTTCTCATTCATCTCTTTATTTTGGGCATGCTTATAACTTAAAAAAAACAGCATACCTAAATCTCGCTTTTAGCCTCCGTCAAAGCTGGAAATTGTAGTTTATTTGTTATACTATTCTTTGGCCAAAGCAACTGTCCATGTGCGGGCTGTATAGCCAATCGAAGTCGTTAAAAACTGCCAGCTATACAAAATTAGTATGCATGAATTTGAGTGTTATAGGGGAGGCAACACTTCCTTAAATAAAATTCTATTGTGACTTCTTGCTTTTTCAACATATGTCAAATTAATGTCTACAACAAAATTTATCAAAAGTCTGAAAATTACACCCAACAGCATAAGCCATAAGATCTAATTTTTTTAATGCCGACAAACTTTATGTACCTCAAGGGATTCGAATTCACACAGTTGTGAACTTATAATTGAATTTGTTAATATCTTGTACTAATCATCTTTCCATCATGCAATGAACCAATGTCCCCTAGCTTATTTCAATATTCAAGCTAATAATATATACTAAGAGAAATACTGAACTGCATAAAGTTTATACAAGTTAACTGATCTTGACAGATGTCTCGTGATGGGAAAAGCTCACACTGGCCCCTTGATTTATTTGTGATAAAAAGAGAATTTAGTTAAAAATATTTTTAAAAAGTCTACAATGTTGGAGAGTTGTGATTGTTAAAGATGCACTTAGATCCAGGAGAGCAACACAGACACTTTAAAACTTCTATTTTTATGTATTTTAACTTAAAACCTAAAGGTCAAACAGCAGTAGGAATGTTGTTGGCTGCTTTTTAAGTAGGAACAAACACAAAAAGCTTTCCATGAGTATTTTAATTGAGTCTCTTTGACAGAGTTTTACAGACACTCTACAATACAGATAAAAAAAAACATATATGAGCATTGGATACGACAGGAAATGACACTATAAGGATTGATTCAAAATGAAAAGAGACCTGATTTGTAGTTACTGAGTACAACTAATATTTTATTGGAAGATGGGATAGACAGAAGACAGACTTAAAACAGAAACTTTCTCTTTCTGGAGCATGTATAATAACCATAAGGAAAACATAAGAGTTTTTGGACTATCAAAACAGTAGTTTTTCTCAAAAATTAAAACTTTCTAATTCCCCAAAGTATATTTCTGAAAAGTTTGTGTCACGCCATGGAATATTTCTTTATATCTATCATTGTTATAAAATTTTTCTTTGCTTAAATGTAATCATAGTATATTCCATACGTAGTATTCATAATTATATCACATTGATGAATGACTTATCCAAATGAACTGCATGCTTTTTAGTTGTCTCAAAAAAATCCATTCTTACCAGTAATATCTTTTCATACCTTCATTCTGTATTCAGATGTTGGATTCTGCAAATGTCTTGTATAATTAGCTATAAATTTACAGGTTGGTTTTTCTTTTTCTTAGTTTGAAACTTTAGTTCCAATATTCTCATTTATAAATGTTTTAATTCTTTGAGTTTTATTAATGTTCAATGGTATATTAATATTATTTGTAACTATTTGCTGTTTACACATAAATTTACAGCAAGTATATAAGTTGGCACTTACAAATTACTAATATTGCCATATGGGATAAATACCCTTCGACACATGATCTGATTTTCATAAACAATAAATCCAGTAAATATCAAGAAAAAGCTACAAATAATTAAATATACAAAGAAAGATGACAATCTATAAACCTTAAACAAACTTTAGCAAAAATGAAAAAGGTTAGTTCTAAAATTGGAACTCATTTACAAAATTGAACCATAGTATGAAAGTGGACACCTATTCACAAAATTCATCTCTATGGTATTTTTTGAATTAAACAACTTTAGCTGCTTTTAATGATTTATTATAATGTTTTACTGAGTCACATGTAAAAAACACCCAATAGTTTAGTCATCATTAGCTGCCATATCATTGTCAAAGTTTGAGCCATAATCTGAGGGTCCAGAACTTAGTACATCTACTAACATATGTTTAGGTATTTCTGATCCTCGTACTTGTAATGTATAGCAGGCTGTTTCTACTTTCTGAAGACTCTGTCTTAATGTGCTCAGTTTCCGTCCAATTTCACGTCCACAGTTTCCAAATGACACAAAACCAGACTGCATTAATTGTAAAAAGTCACGAACTTGAAAAGGTGTATCTAAATCCCCCTTCCCAACACTTCCCACAGCAAGTCTCATTAGCTCTCCTGTCAAATCTGCTAGCCCTAAAAAATACTCTGTTGGAGGTACATGTACTTGTACTTCTCTCAGTTCTTTATCCATTTCACATTCATTACAAATGTCAGGAATTTTTGTCCCTTCAGAATTTCCGTCTTCATTTTTTTGTGTAGTGAGTTGTGAAAGTCCATTATCTATGTTGTCCACAGATGAACAAGTAGACTTGAATGTGAGGTCTTTTTGTACTTCTTCTAAAGTAACTAGTTTTTTGTTCTTTAGATAATGATAGAATGAAACTGCTTCAATGTATTCTTGTAATCCTACAACAACAAAAAATAATATTGATTACCAGTAACCATATTTTGAGTAACATATCATGAGTTTCATCCATGTATGTATCACACAATTTAAAAAAAAAATGTATTTATATGTATAGATAAATAACCCAATTTCTTTTCAAGCATGTTGAATTTCAAGGATACACCTATAAAATGACACTTTTTTATACTTGAAATTTTACACAGATAGATATAAAAAAGTGCATTTGTGAAAAGTAGATAGTAAAGGAATATATTTAAACTTATTAACACTTATTGTCCTCATTATGTTGATTATGTTGATGCTGATATTTTGGTCATGCTTTTCTTCAACAGCTTAGTATGAAGTTTTTACACTAAATCCTTCAGAGGTGTACTAACTGAGGCCACATTTAAAAGAATGTCTGTTTCCCCTCCCCCGGGTCTACCCTTTGTAAACCGACCAGGAAGGCGGGTTCTTTTTTTTTTTTTTTAACTGGATGTGATTGTCATAGCATGGTCACATGAATGGTTTGACTTGTCTAGTCCAGGCCACTTATCAGTTGTTTGTGCTCAATTTGAGTGTATTTATTTAGATTATCAATCCTTCTGCTTTCAAGCACTTTTCAAAAATGGAAACAAATTATTTTCAGGAAAAAAATAATTAAGATTTTTTTGTGGAAAATAATTTTTTGATCCGGGGGCTTATTTTTGACCCGGGTGGGGGGAGGGGAAACAAACATATTTTTAATTTTGGCCTGACATACAAGACTGGGAAAATACAGATTGTTTGTAAGTTGAAATAGGGCTTTAACTAGCCTCCAATGACTGTAAATAGTTTTAGATCAGAAATGTGTGTCTTTTGTTACATGTTTTAGTACTATGTACTGATCTGTGGGTCAAGCCCTCTCCAACAGATTATTACTGCTTGTTTTTATAATGTTTTGCTTATCCACTGTCCAAGTTTAGAAGTCAAAAGGAAAAGAGAGCTCACAATCATGTTAAACCAGGCCCCCAATCCTTTTGTGCCAGGAACCTGTGAACCAGTTGCTATTTGTTAGTTGCTGACCTGCATGTGTTAATCATCCATTGTTGTAATATAAACCCAGCCTTTGCATTGCAAAGTTTGATATTTTCAATACAATGGCAGATTGTATATTGAAAGAAGGCCTGCCTCTTCTCTCCTTTGTGTAGAAATTTAATTGTTGTCCTAATATCTCACTAATTCTACTTTTCATGGTCTGAATGCTATATCACATTTCACTATATATGATTCTGAAAGTGTAGGAGCCCTGCTAAAACTAATGCAAATATGGACAGAAACCTATTTTTCCTTAGAAATACCTGGTGAATAAGCTCTCAGAAACTTGTATGGATCTTCTTGGTCTAGTTCTTTTGCTATTGACAACAGTTTGGTGTTCTCTATGGCCTTTAATTTCTCCAAAGCTTCCTCTAGTATTTTTATGTCGGGTGAGGACCTTGATATAAAAGATAAACTACAAATATATCTATCAGATTTATTGAGTCATTCATTAGTTGTTTTTGGCTTTGAACTATATGTCAGTTAATGTTAATGCGAGTACTCTCAGATTTGTCCTTTGTGTCTTTTTGTTTTTTGGATGTACAAGTACCTGTCCACTTCCATTCTGCGCTTTACCGACTGTTCAAGGGCTGTATAGCCAGTCATCGGTGCTTTTGTTAGATGAATTTCTAGTTGTATACATCTCCTGAGTTAAACCTTTTTCAACTGATTTTATAGTTTGTTCTAATGCTGTACTGTTACACCACTATCCTAGGTCCACTACAGTTCAGTGGTTGTTGGTTTCATGTTTGTAATATTTGTTTTGTTTTTTAATTGTTTTGTTATGAATTAGGCTGTTAGTTTTCTCAATTGAATTGTTTCATATCTTTCATGTCAGGGCTTTTAAAGGCCAACCATAGAGTATGGGGTTTTCTAATTATTGAAGGCCGTATGTTTGTTTATAGTTGCTTACATCTACTTCATTTGAATTTTGATTGATAGTTGTCTCATTGGCAATCATTCCACATCTCCTTATTGGTATATTAAAATAAAAAATAAAGTTTGAAGTTGTCATATAAAATGAAAGCAGAAAAAAGAGGTATACAATGTATAGGGAAAAAAGTTCTGACAAAAGTGTCTGTGCTTTACAAGAATAACTCTGTAAAATCAGCCAAACGTTTTAATTACGTTGAGATCTTTAGGGAATATTAAGCTTCTCAATGATCAAAATTAGTGTTTGTCAAACTGCATATAACCAGTGTAATTTTTTTGATAAAATGGTTGGTTTAAATTTTTAGAAATTCTTATATTTTTGTCAAAGGGTCAAACTTGATACTTTGTCAAAATTTTATGAAAATTAACCGAGCCAAATTAATTTTAGTGAATGTGTTGGGTACCACCTTAAACCAAATATTGTCTTAATCAAATAAACTATTGACACAGACATATGGCTTTCCTGTACATATTCCTGTATGCTATCTAAACGCATGTAAAACAATTGTATAATGCAGATGATTATCAGTATATTTAGAAAAATGGAATGTAGGGTTTCCTGAAAAGAGTACAATGTTATGTTGTAGAAAAACTTGTTTCAAACTAGATGTGCTAGAATTATATACATGTGCATGTGCATGTATACCATGTATACAAGGATGAAAAAAAAACCAGAAGGTTCCAAAATCCAGACATTTGGAATAATCCAATATTTTGAAAGGGAATGTTGGATGAGGACCAGTTAAAATCAGAAATTCTTAATTTTTATTAAATAATTTCTAACAGGAACTCTTTGAAAAAAACATTCTTTTATCATACAAGGGGTTGCCAATTTAAGTTAATTTCATAGCATTTCATTCCTCTTAAAACAACAAAAAGCTGGATATAAGTATTCTGTTTTTGCAGGATTTAAAAAACATTTAAGTTGGGCATTAGTGTTACCATTGTTATATTTTGTTGTTGTTTTTTTGTTTTGCAAGTAGAGAAGTAGTTAAGTGATGAATTGAACCAAACACATAGCTATTACCCAATAAGTCTTTGTAGCAAGAAAATGGTTCGTTTACTTTCTATAGTGACATCTCTACTTAGTTTAACTAATCTTTCATGTTTATCATGTTTGGTGTCCAGTTCTAACTGATACTGTCTAAACATTGCTACTGTTGGACAGTTCTCATCAACAGTTGTTGAAGCTTCTGCTTTTCTTTTTCTTTGTGCTGAAAAATAAAATATTACTGATCAAGGCCTGCAACTTTAAAATTAATAGAAATGTTGTCCTTTAAAAACACAAATTAAGATAAGTTTGAAAGAATAATAATAGAGGACAATGGGTCAAATTTATCGTATTACAAGGGGGGGGAAGGAAAAGAAAAATTTATACAAAAAAAATATATATTTTACTTGGCGAAAAAAATAATAAAGTGGGGAAAAATATATTGTTTTGGCGAAAGAGGTTGCGAAAAAAATAATTGACCCAGGGGAAACCCTGTAAATTATGCTAATAGTTTTATCAATTGAATTGCTTCAATTTTTCATTTCAGGGCAATGACAACTGTCAAAAGAATAAAGAGTTTGTTAAACTGCTGTTTGCCTTTTGTTTATTTTATGCTTTTGAGTATATTTCATTGAAACTTGGTATAGTCTGGGGTTGTTTCTTCAAAAGAATGACTTGCACATGTACATGTACACAACAGTCCATGTCCCACTCTTGCTATAATTTCTTTTTTTGTAAAAATACTGATTACAAACATGACAAATGCATATCTGCTTTTTTCAATTGATTGTATGTGCAAGTCTTTTGATTCAACCATTGTCAACAAAAAAAATGGAAATGCCCACTCCTATGGGTTGGCAGAGTGGACAAGCCAGAAATTTTGCACACCCAGTGCCCACTCCCACAGTGGGCGGGTGGACACAGAAAAATCCACCTGAGCTGTGATGTACATGTAGTTCTAAAAAGAAAAACTTAACTTAGAAATGCAGGTACATTTTTTTTTAATGCTGGTGCCTGCAAAATAGCCACTGTGCATGCCTTACAATAAACACACATTTAATATTTCTGTTTAAAAATGAATTTGTTACAGCCGGCAAAGTATTCATTTTTAAACAGAAATATAACAAGGTTTTCTCATTTTTAAAGAAATATGCAGGTGTTTTTAAGGTTCATCATAACAAATGGACAAATATGGCCGTATTTTCACCTCAAAAACTACTCAGTGTACAGACTTACCTGCCAGTCTGCCAGGCCTTAAAACTTTCCAAACTGCACAGGTAAGTCTGTACACTGAGTAGTTTTTGGGGTGAAAATAAGGCCATATTTGTCCATTTGTCATGTTTGTTATGATGAACCTTTAACAGGTTGCAATTGGGCTCAAGTCAGGAAATGTGGGGTATTCCCTATTTTTAGAGAACACTCCAGTTTTCTGGGGTGAAAAAAAAAAAAAACAGTTTACAGGGACTTCATTTTTCCTTTTCAGTTTATGGTATGCAATCTACAAAAAACGCACCTACATTTGTAAATATGATAATATGTATTTATGATAGCAAGTGTTATATAAGTTAAACCAGATGCTCCGCAGGGTGCAGCTTTATACGACCGCAGAGGTTGAACCCTAAACGGTTGGGGCAAGTATGGACACAACATTCAAGCTGGATTCAGCTCTAAATTTGGATTGTGATTAAATAGTTGACACAGCATAGGTTTCTGACACAGAATGAATATGGTCTAATGAACTTAAAATATTTTTTTTGCCTTTGAGCAATTCACTATGCTGTTGAATATTAATCCTCTCAATAAATGTTTGAAGAAATTTTCTTTTTATTTTTGAAATCTGAAATGAGAAAAATTTAACCCCCCCCCTCCCACCCCCCACCCCCCCCCCCACCCCCGCCCTATTTTTTTTTCACAGCCCCCTTTCCCTTTTTCCAAAACTGATCTCAATTCAAATTTCTAATGGAGTTTGCAACAATAACTACTCATTTAAATACATCATATAATATTAAAATGTAAAATAAAGTGCTTGTTATTACTGAATGGTAAAGATTGTTTTAAATGATCAGTTGGTAGTAAAAGTGAATATACATTGTATATTGTATAAAACAATGATTTAAGTTGATTCAACTACAATTCAGGACAAAGAAAGATAACTCCAATTGAAAATTTCTTTATTGCACAATATTGTGCAATTAGATATTTCTTGCTATTGCGCAATACTGTGCAATTGAAAATATTTGCTATTGCACAATACTGTGCAATTGAAGATTTCTTGCTATTGCGCAATACTGTGCAATTGAAAATTTCTTGCTATTGCACAATACTGTGCAATTGAAGATTTCTTGCTATTGCTGAATACTGTGCAATTGAAAATTTCTTGCTATTGCACAATACTTAATATAGTAATTTTGGATCCTGATTTGAACCAACTTGAAAACAGGGCCCATAATCAAAAATCTAAGTACATGTTTTGATTCAGCATATCAAAAAAGCCCAAGAATTCAATTTTTGTTAAAATCAAACTTAGTTTAATTTTGGACCCTTTGGACTTTAATGTAGACCAATTTGAAAACGGGACCAAAAATTAAGAATCTACATACACTATTAGATTTGGCATATCAAAGAACCCCAATTATTCAATTTTTGATGAAATCAAACAAAATTTAATTTTGGACCCCGATTTGGACCAACTTGAAAACTGGGGCAATAATAAAAAATCTAAGTACATTTTAAGATTCAGCATAGCAAAGAACCCCAAGGATTCATTTTTTGTTAAAATCAAACTAAGTTTAATTTTGGACCCTTTGGACCTTAATGAAGACCAATTTGAAAACGGAACCAAAAATTAAGAATCTACATACACTGTTAGATTCGGCATATCAAAGAACCCCAATTATTCAATTTTTGATGAAATTAAACAAAAGTTCAATTTTGGACCCTTTGGGCCCTTATTCCTAAACTGTTGGGACCAAAACTCCCAAAATCAAACCCAACCTTCCTTTTATGGTCATAAACCTTGTGTTTAAATTTCATAGATTTCTATTTACTTATACTAAACTTATGGAGCGAAAACCAAGAATAATGCTTATTTGGGCCCCTTTTTGGCCCCTAATACCTAAACTGTAGGGACCTCAACTCCCAAAATCAATCCCAACCTACTAGTCCATCAGCTAGTTCTCAAAAGCGCGCTAGTTAAGGAGTTTGTGTTACACCCCAGGGTACCGCGATTTTTTTTGATAGAATTCAACTTCATTATCTTATTGATAAAATACAAGGTGTTAGACTAAAAAAAAAAGTGTCCAAAAGAGGTTTAAAAACGTCCCTTTCAATGGTCCCCTCATTTAGCAATCACGACTAAGTAATTTTTAAATAAGATTTTTAATATAAAGCAATTAAAAAAAAATAAAGTATAGGTTTAAACAACTAAAACAGATACAAAACTATCATATTAATTGTAACTCGGAAGATTTTTTGTTTTAAAAAAAAAAAAAATTTTACATTAAAAATAATCCGATTTTTTTGGTTCAAATTAAGGCACATTTTCTCCTTTCATAAAGAAATTCGTTATACAATTACCCGTTTTAGTTAATTAAACTTGAGAATTAATCATTATGCAATGTATAAATCATTTGCAGTATTTATATATCGTCTAAAATATGAATTATTTCATAAAATATATGTACGTGCAAATACTCGTGAAATACCGGAAATCACCAAATTACCGTCTTTGATTCAGTATACAACATGTACAATGTATTCACACATAGGGAAAACGGTACTATTTATTCTGCCATAGGCGACAATGTTAACATTTTCTAAATTTACCACTTTTTAAGATAAAAACCTGGATAAAACAGTTATATGTTGTGTTAGTACTTTATTACTCTGTTTTAAAAATTAAAGCCAAATAGTATCATGACCAACTTCCAACGGAGCTTGTTTATGTTATCCATGCCCACCGTCATTTTGCACCAAATTTATGAAATTTTGCAAGTCTTTTCGAATAATTCTCTAGAAAATATTTCAATAGGTTTTAAAATTTATATTGTAAATATACACACTGCAGTTATTCATAGATAAATAAAAAATATATTGTACCCTTACATCCAATCACAGCGCTCCTAATTTGACTTCCTTCACCTGCCTTGGGTACACAAAAGGCCAACCTAATGCTGGGAAAATTAAATACTACCGTTTTCCCTATACTGTGACATAAAGATATAAAGAATTCTTATGACATTATTAATGCAATACTGGGCTATTGTGAAAACCTTGGCTATAATAAATTCTTGTATGACCCCAGTACTTAAAGAAACATAGATCATTTTATGTCCCCACCCCTACATGCTGGTTTACCTCATTCTCTACTTCTTTCAGAAAAGCCTTAATAAACAACCTGTATCCAATCATATCTTATCTTATTTAAAAAGAATGATAAATAGTTCCATTTAAACAGATAAAATGGACAGTTCCATTCAATTTGTATTCATTTTATCAAAAATTTACAAGAAATGCACAAATTCAAGATTTTTCATACTAATCTCCATTCCATGCTTTAGTATATGCCATATTGTGGTTGAAATTTTTAGAGCTTGTTATAAAATCTATTATTCTGTCTTGAGATGATGAAAACAAAGATATTAGACACTTTAAACATTAAATATGCAAACTACTCAGCTATAAAGTTGCCTTTGTTGCCTGTATTAATCAATGAAAAAGCTGAATTATGTCCCTTGGGAGTATTAATTTCCAACAAAAGTCCTTTCAAACAGTAGGAAATGAAAAATTATTTATGTCTGATATAATAAAAGAAAGAAACTACAAAATGAAGCACTTTTGAAATATTTGCTGCATGCATTATCAAGAATGTGAACAATTCTTTACACAGGAGAGTATAAATTCTATGTAAATTTAGCCTCAAGTGGGCCTCTTTTTTTCTTAGATGAACAATTCTAACACTGAAAATGCTTTCAATGTGACCAAATATTGCCTACTTCCATAAACAGTACAAACTAAACCAGACAATTTCCCATTTTAATAGATTATGTTTACAGAAATACCCAAGTTATACATTTAGGGAATTACGCAGCAAAAAAGGCAAACATTTCAGTAAAAAATATTTGTCGCGACTTGAATTCTGGTGTTTCCAATTGAAAAAATCATAGCGAAAGGTGAAATCAAATACAAAAGAACTATAATATGGTGCATTTTACACAATATAGTTAATATTGACATCCTAGAATAAAGTTTTATATCATTACCAATCAATTTGACCTATCATGATGACTCAGCACTTTTCTCAACAGTATTGTTCTCAGTGAAAAATTTCTATTCTTTCTGATAAAAATCAAATGTACTAATCAAAAGTTTCAAAATAGTATAAAAGAATTGAAGTTTGAGTGACTTTGATTTCCCTTGCTATCTTCAGTATAGGGAAAACGGTACTATTTATTCTGCCATAGGCGACAATGTTAACATTTTCTAAATTTACCACTTTTTAAGATAAAAACCTGGATAAAACAGTTATATGTTGTGTTAGTACTTTATTACTCTGTTTTAAAAATTAAAGCCAAATAGTATCATGACCAACTTCCAACGGAGCTTGTTTATGTTATCCATGCCCACCGTCATTTTGCACCAAATTTATGAAATTTTGCAAGTCTTTTCGAATAATTCTCTAGAAAATATTTCAATAGGTTTTAAAATTTATATTGTAAATATACACACTGCAGTTATTCATAGATAAATAAAAAATATATTGTACCCTTACATCCAATCACAGCGCTCCTAATTTGACTTCCTTCACCTGCCTTGGGTACACAAAAGGCCAACCTTATGCTGGGAAAACTAGATATCATTGAGATGGGAGCCATCTCTGTGGGCCCCGCTGTGAATAATGTGCATTAAAAAATTGTATCTTTACCATAGGACATGGGTTTGTCAACTGAAATCAAAGTTTTTGACCTTGACCTTGAAGTTGTAAATAAATTATGACACACCCTTTGGTGTTGGTTTATAAACATGTCAAGTATAAACTTTGAAATGATAAAGGTTCTCAAGATATAGAGCGGACACGATCTTTACCATAGGACATGGGGTTGTCAACTGAAACCAAAGTTTTTGACCTTGAACTTTGCCCTAGGCAGTCGTTCATAAATTATGACACACCCTCTGGTGTTGGTTCATATACATGTCAAGTATAAACTTTGAAATCATAACGGTTCTCAAGATATAGAGCGGACACGATCTTCACCACAGGACACAGGGTTGTCAACTGAAACCAAAGTTTTTTTACCTTGACCTTTGACCTAGGAAGTTGTACATACATCATGACACGCCCTCTGGTGGTGGTTAATAAACATGTAAAGTATAAAGTATGAAATCATAATGGTTCTCTAGATATGGAGCGGACACAAAGTGTTACGGACGGACGGACGGACGGACGGACAGACTGATCACTATAGGGGACCGCCTTTGGCGGGACCCTAATTAAATACTACCGTTTTCCCTATACTGTGACATAAAGATATAAAGAATTCTTATGACATTATTAATGCAATACTGGGCTATTGTGAAAACCTTGGCTATAATAAATTCTTGTATGACCCCAGTACTTAAAGAAACATAGATCATTTTATGTCCCCACCCCTACATGCTGGTTTACCTCATTCTCTACTTCTTTCAGAAAAGCCTTAATAAACAACCTGTATCCAATCATATCTTATCTTATTTAAAAAGAATGATAAATAGTTCCATTTAAACAGATAAAATGGACAGTTCCATTCAATTTGTATTCATTTTATCAAAAATTTACAAGAAATGCACAAATTCAAGATTTTTCATACTAATCTCCATTCCATGCTTTAGTATATGCCATATTGTGGTTGAAATTTTTAGAGCTTGTTATAAAATCTATTATTCTGTCTTGAGATGATGAAAACAAAGATATTAGACACTTTAAACATTAAATATGCAAACTACTCAGCTATAAAGTTGCCTTTGTTGCCTGTATTAATCAATGAAAAAGCTGAATTATGTCCCTTGGGAGTATTAATTTCCAACAAAAGTCCTTTCAAACAGTAGGAAATGAAAAATTATTTATGTCTGATATAATAAAAGAAAGAAACTACAAAATGAAGCACTTTTGAAATATTTGCTGCATGCATTATCAAGAATGTGAACAATTCTTTACACAGGAGAGTATAAATTCTATGTAAATTTAGCCTCAAGTGGGCCTCTTTTTTTCTTAGATGAACAATTCTAACACTGAAAATGCTTTCAATGTGACCAAATATTGCCTACTTCCATAAACAGTACAAACTAAACCAGACAATTTCCCATTTTAATAGATTATGTTTACAGAAATACCCAAGTTATACATTTAGGGAATTACGCAGCAAAAAAGGCAAACATTTCAGTAAAAAATATTTGTCGCGACTTGAATTCTGGTGTTTCCAATTGAAAAAATCATAGCGAAAGGTGAAATCAAATACAAAAGAACTATAATATGGTGCATTTTACACAATATAGTTAATATTGACATCCTAGAATAAAGTTTTATATCATTACCAATCAATTTGACCTATCATGATGACTCAGCACTTTTCTCAACAGTATTGTTCTCAGTGAAAAATTTCTATTCTTTCTGATAAAAATCAAATGTACTAATCAAAAGTTTCAAAATAGTATAAAAGAATTGAAGTTTGAGTGACTTTGATTTCCCTTGCTATCTTCAGTATACTGTGACATAAAGATATAAAGAATTCTTATGACATTATTAATGCAATACTGGGCTATTGTGAAAACCTTGGCTATAATAAATTCTTGTATGACCCCAGTACTTAAAGAAACATAGATCATTTTATGTCCCCACCCCTACATGCTGGTTTACCTCATTCTCTACTTCTTTCAGAAAAGCCTTAATAAACAACCTGTATCCAATCATATCTTATCTTATTTAAAAAGAATGATAAATAGTTCCATTTAAACAGATAAAATGGACAGTTCCATTCAATTTGTATTCATTTTATCAAAAATTTACAAGAAATGCACAAATTCAAGATTTTTCATACTAATCTCCATTCCATGCTTTAGTATATGCCATATTGTGGTTGAAATTTTTAGAGCTTGTTATAAAATCTATTATTCTGTCTTGAGATGATGAAAACAAAGATATTAGACACTTTAAACATTAAATATGCAAACTACTCAGCTATAAAGTTGCCTTTGTTGCCTGTATTAATCAATGAAAAAGCTGAATTATGTCCCTTGGGAGTATTAATTTCCAACAAAAGTCCTTTCAAACAGTAGGAAATGAAAAATTATTTATGTCTGATATAATAAAAGAAAGAAACTACAAAATGAAGCACTTTTGAAATATTTGCTGCATGCATTATCAAGAATGTGAACAATTCTTTACACAGGAGAGTATAAATTCTATGTAAATTTAGCCTCAAGTGGGCCTCTTTTTTTCTTAGATGAACAATTCTAACACTGAAAATGCTTTCAATGTGACCAAATATTGCCTACTTCCATAAACAGTACAAACTAAACCAGACAATTTCCCATTTTAATAGATTATGTTTACAGAAATACCCAAGTTATACATTTAGGGAATTACGCAGCAAAAAAGGCAAACATTTCAGTAAAAAATATTTGTCGCGACTTGAATTCTGGTGTTTCCAATTGAAAAAATCATAGCGAAAGGTGAAATCAAATACAAAAGAACTATAATATGGTGCATTTTACACAATATAGTTAATATTGACATCCTAGAATAAAGTTTTATATCATTACCAATCAATTTGACCTATCATGATGACTCAGCACTTTTCTCAACAGTATTGTTCTCAGTGAAAAATTTCTATTCTTTCTGATAAAAATCAAATGTACTAATCAAAAGTTTCAAAATAGTATAAAAGAATTGAAGTTTGAGTGACTTTGATTTCCCTTGCTATCTTCAGTATACTGTGACATAAAGATATAAAGAATTCTTATGACATTATTAATGCAATACTGGGCTATTGTGAAAACCTTGGCTATAATAAATTCTTGTATGACCCCAGTACTTAAAGAAACATAGATCATTTTATGTCCCCACCCCTACATGCTGGTTTACCTCATTCTCTACTTCTTTCAGAAAAGCCTTAATAAACAACCTGTATCCAATCATATCTTATCTTATTTAAAAAGAATGATAAATAGTTCCATTTAAACAGATAAAATGGACAGTTCCATTCAATTTGTATTCATTTTATCAAAAATTTACAAGAAATGCACAAATTCAAGATTTTTCATACTAATCTCCATTCCATGCTTTAGTATATGCCATATTGTGGTTGAAATTTTTAGAGCTTGTTATAAAATCTATTATTCTGTCTTGAGATGATGAAAACAAAGATATTAGACACTTTAAACATTAAATATGCAAACTACTCAGCTATAAAGTTGCCTTTGTTGCCTGTATTAATCAATGAAAAAGCTGAATTATGTCCCTTGGGAGTATTAATTTCCAACAAAAGTCCTTTCAAACAGTAGGAAATGAAAAATTATTTATGTCTGATATAATAAAAGAAAGAAACTACAAAATGAAGCACTTTTGAAATATTTGCTGCATGCATTATCAAGAATGTGAACAATTCTTTACACAGGAGAGTATAAATTCTATGTAAATTTAGCCTCAAGTGGGCCTCTTTTTTTCTTAGATGAACAATTCTAACACTGAAAATGCTTTCAATGTGACCAAATATTGCCTACTTCCATAAACAGTACAAACTAAACCAGACAATTTCCCATTTTAATAGATTATGTTTACAGAAATACCCAAGTTATACATTTAGGGAATTACGCAGCAAAAAAGGCAAACATTTCAGTAAAAAATATTTGTCGCGACTTGAATTCTGGTGTTTCCAATTGAAAAAATCATAGCGAAAGGTGAAATCAAATACAAAAGAACTATAATATGGTGCATTTTACACAATATAGTTAATATTGACATCCTAGAATAAAGTTTTATATCATTACCAATCAATTTGACCTATCATGATGACTCAGCACTTTTCTCAACAGTATTGTTCTCAGTGAAAAATTTCTATTCTTTCTGATAAAAATCAAATGTACTAATCAAAAGTTTCAAAATAGTATAAAAGAATTGAAGTTTGAGTGACTTTGATTTCCCTTGCTATCTTCAGTATACTGTGACATAAAGATATAAAGAATTCTTATGACATTATTAATGCAATACTGGGCTATTGTGAAAACCTTGGCTATAATAAATTCTTGTATGACCCCAGTACTTAAAGAAACATAGATCATTTTATGTCCCCACCCCTACATGCTGGTTTACCTCATTCTCTACTTCTTTCAGAAAAGCCTTAATAAACAACCTGTATCCAATCATATCTTATCTTATTTAAAAAGAATGATAAATAGTTCCATTTAAACAGATAAAATGGACAGTTCCATTCAATTTGTATTCATTTTATCAAAAATTTACAAGAAATGCACAAATTCAAGATTTTTCATACTAATCTCCATTCCATGCTTTAGTATATGCCATATTGTGGTTGAAATTTTTAGAGCTTGTTATAAAATCTATTATTCTGTCTTGAGATGATGAAAACAAAGATATTAGACACTTTAAACATTAAATATGCAAACTACTCAGCTATAAAGTTGCCTTTGTTGCCTGTATTAATCAATGAAAAAGCTGAATTATGTCCCTTGGGAGTATTAATTTCCAACAAAAGTCCTTTCAAACAGTAGGAAATGAAAAATTATTTATGTCTGATATAATAAAAGAAAGAAACTACAAAATGAAGCACTTTTGAAATATTTGCTGCATGCATTATCAAGAATGTGAACAATTCTTTACACAGGAGAGTATAAATTCTATGTAAATTTAGCCTCAAGTGGGCCTCTTTTTTTCTTAGATGAACAATTCTAACACTGAAAATGCTTTCAATGTGACCAAATATTGCCTACTTCCATAAACAGTACAAACTAAACCAGACAATTTCCCATTTTAATAGATTATGTTTACAGAAATACCCAAGTTATACATTTAGGGAATTACGCAGCAAAAAAGGCAAACATTTCAGTAAAAAATATTTGTCGCGACTTGAATTCTGGTGTTTCCAATTGAAAAAATCATAGCGAAAGGTGAAATCAAATACAAAAGAACTATAATATGGTGCATTTTACACAATATAGTTAATATTGACATCCTAGAATAAAGTTTTATATCATTACCAATCAATTTGACCTATCATGATGACTCAGCACTTTTCTCAACAGTATTGTTCTCAGTGAAAAATTTCTATTCTTTCTGATAAAAATCAAATGTACTAATCAAAAGTTTCAAAATAGTATAAAAGAATTGAAGTTTGAGTGACTTTGATTTCCCTTGCTATCTTCAGTATACTGTGACATAAAGATATAAAGAATTCTTATGACATTATTAATGCAATACTGGGCTATTGTGAAAACCTTGGCTATAATAAATTCTTGTATGACCCCAGTACTTAAAGAAACATAGATCATTTTATGTCCCCACCCCTACATGCTGGTTTACCTCATTCTCTACTTCTTTCAGAAAAGCCTTAATAAACAACCTGTATCCAATCATATCTTATCTTATTTAAAAAGAATGATAAATAGTTCCATTTAAACAGATAAAATGGACAGTTCCATTCAATTTGTATTCATTTTATCAAAAATTTACAAGAAATGCACAAATTCAAGATTTTTCATACTAATCTCCATTCCATGCTTTAGTATATGCCATATTGTGGTTGAAATTTTTAGAGCTTGTTATAAAATCTATTATTCTGTCTTGAGATGATGAAAACAAAGATATTAGACACTTTAAACATTAAATATGCAAACTACTCAGCTATAAAGTTGCCTTTGTTGCCTGTATTAATCAATGAAAAAGCTGAATTATGTCCCTTGGGAGTATTAATTTCCAACAAAAGTCCTTTCAAACAGTAGGAAATGAAAAATTATTTATGTCTGATATAATAAAAGAAAGAAACTACAAAATGAAGCACTTTTGAAATATTTGCTGCATGCATTATCAAGAATGTGAACAATTCTTTACACAGGAGAGTATAAATTCTATGTAAATTTAGCCTCAAGTGGGCCTCTTTTTTTCTTAGATGAACAATTCTAACACTGAAAATGCTTTCAATGTGACCAAATATTGCCTACTTCCATAAACAGTACAAACTAAACCAGACAATTTCCCATTTTAATAGATTATGTTTACAGAAATACCCAAGTTATACATTTAGGGAATTACGCAGCAAAAAAGGCAAACATTTCAGTAAAAAATATTTGTCGCGACTTGAATTCTGGTGTTTCCAATTGAAAAAATCATAGCGAAAGGTGAAATCAAATACAAAAGAACTATAATATGGTGCATTTTACACAATATAGTTAATATTGACATCCTAGAATAAAGTTTTATATCATTACCAATCAATTTGACCTATCATGATGACTCAGCACTTTTCTCAACAGTATTGTTCTCAGTGAAAAATTTCTATTCTTTCTGATAAAAATCAAATGTACTAATCAAAAGTTTCAAAATAGTATAAAAGAATTGAAGTTTGAGTGACTTTGATTTCCCTTGCTATCTTCAGTATACTGTGACATAAAGATATAAAGAATTCTTATGACATTATTAATGCAATACTGGGCTATTGTGAAAACCTTGGCTATAATAAATTCTTGTATGACCCCAGTACTTAAAGAAACATAGATCATTTTATGTCCCCACCCCTACATGCTGGTTTACCTCATTCTCTACTTCTTTCAGAAAAGCCTTAATAAACAACCTGTATCCAATCATATCTTATCTTATTTAAAAAGAATGATAAATAGTTCCATTTAAACAGATAAAATGGACAGTTCCATTCAATTTGTATTCATTTTATCAAAAATTTACAAGAAATGCACAAATTCAAGATTTTTCATACTAATCTCCATTCCATGCTTTAGTATATGCCATATTGTGGTTGAAATTTTTAGAGCTTGTTATAAAATCTATTATTCTGTCTTGAGATGATGAAAACAAAGATATTAGACACTTTAAACATTAAATATGCAAACTACTCAGCTATAAAGTTGCCTTTGTTGCCTGTATTAATCAATGAAAAAGCTGAATTATGTCCCTTGGGAGTATTAATTTCCAACAAAAGTCCTTTCAAACAGTAGGAAATGAAAAATTATTTATGTCTGATATAATAAAAGAAAGAAACTACAAAATGAAGCACTTTTGAAATATTTGCTGCATGCATTATCAAGAATGTGAACAATTCTTTACACAGGAGAGTATAAATTCTATGTAAATTTAGCCTCAAGTGGGCCTCTTTTTTTCTTAGATGAACAATTCTAACACTGAAAATGCTTTCAATGTGACCAAATATTGCCTACTTCCATAAACAGTACAAACTAAACCAGACAATTTCCCATTTTAATAGATTATGTTTACAGAAATACCCAAGTTATACATTTAGGGAATTACGCAGCAAAAAAGGCAAACATTTCAGTAAAAAATATTTGTCGCGACTTGAATTCTGGTGTTTCCAATTGAAAAAATCATAGCGAAAGGTGAAATCAAATACAAAAGAACTATAATATGGTGCATTTTACACAATATAGTTAATATTGACATCCTAGAATAAAGTTTTATATCATTACCAATCAATTTGACCTATCATGATGACTCAGCACTTTTCTCAACAGTATTGTTCTCAGTGAAAAATTTCTATTCTTTCTGATAAAAATCAAATGTACTAATCAAAAGTTTCAAAATAGTATAAAAGAATTGAAGTTTGAGTGACTTTGATTTCCCTTGCTATCTTCAGTATACTGTGACATAAAGATATAAAGAATTCTTATGACATTATTAATGCAATACTGGGCTATTGTGAAAACCTTGGCTATAATAAATTCTTGTATGACCCCAGTACTTAAAGAAACATAGATCATTTTATGTCCCCACCCCTACATGCTGGTTTACCTCATTCTCTACTTCTTTCAGAAAAGCCTTAATAAACAACCTGTATCCAATCATATCTTATCTTATTTAAAAAGAATGATAAATAGTTCCATTTAAACAGATAAAATGGACAGTTCCATTCAATTTGTATTCATTTTATCAAAAATTTACAAGAAATGCACAAATTCAAGATTTTTCATACTAATCTCCATTCCATGCTTTAGTATATGCCATATTGTGGTTGAAATTTTTAGAGCTTGTTATAAAATCTATTATTCTGTCTTGAGATGATGAAAACAAAGATATTAGACACTTTAAACATTAAATATGCAAACTACTCAGCTATAAAGTTGCCTTTGTTGCCTGTATTAATCAATGAAAAAGCTGAATTATGTCCCTTGGGAGTATTAATTTCCAACAAAAGTCCTTTCAAACAGTAGGAAATGAAAAATTATTTATGTCTGATATAATAAAAGAAAGAAACTACAAAATGAAGCACTTTTGAAATATTTGCTGCATGCATTATCAAGAATGTGAACAATTCTTTACACAGGAGAGTATAAATTCTATGTAAATTTAGCCTCAAGTGGGCCTCTTTTTTTCTTAGATGAACAATTCTAACACTGAAAATGCTTTCAATGTGACCAAATATTGCCTACTTCCATAAACAGTACAAACTAAACCAGACAATTTCCCATTTTAATAGATTATGTTTACAGAAATACCCAAGTTATACATTTAGGGAATTACGCAGCAAAAAAGGCAAACATTTCAGTAAAAAATATTTGTCGCGACTTGAATTCTGGTGTTTCCAATTGAAAAAATCATAGCGAAAGGTGAAATCAAATACAAAAGAACTATAATATGGTGCATTTTACACAATATAGTTAATATTGACATCCTAGAATAAAGTTTTATATCATTACCAATCAATTTGACCTATCATGATGACTCAGCACTTTTCTCAACAGTATTGTTCTCAGTGAAAAATTTCTATTCTTTCTGATAAAAATCAAATGTACTAATCAAAAGTTTCAAAATAGTATAAAAGAATTGAAGTTTGAGTGACTTTGATTTCCCTTGCTATCTTCAGTATACTGTGACATAAAGATATAAAGAATTCTTATGACATTATTAATGCAATACTGGGCTATTGTGAAAACCTTGGCTATAATAAATTCTTGTATGACCCCAGTACTTAAAGAAACATAGATCATTTTATGTCCCCACCCCTACATGCTGGTTTACCTCATTCTCTACTTCTTTCAGAAAAGCCTTAATAAACAACCTGTATCCAATCATATCTTATCTTATTTAAAAAGAATGATAAATAGTTCCATTTAAACAGATAAAATGGACAGTTCCATTCAATTTGTATTCATTTTATCAAAAATTTACAAGAAATGCACAAATTCAAGATTTTTCATACTAATCTCCATTCCATGCTTTAGTATATGCCATATTGTGGTTGAAATTTTTAGAGCTTGTTATAAAATCTATTATTCTGTCTTGAGATGATGAAAACAAAGATATTAGACACTTTAAACATTAAATATGCAAACTACTCAGCTATAAAGTTGCCTTTGTTGCCTGTATTAATCAATGAAAAAGCTGAATTATGTCCCTTGGGAGTATTAATTTCCAACAAAAGTCCTTTCAAACAGTAGGAAATGAAAAATTATTTATGTCTGATATAATAAAAGAAAGAAACTACAAAATGAAGCACTTTTGAAATATTTGCTGCATGCATTATCAAGAATGTGAACAATTCTTTACACAGGAGAGTATAAATTCTATGTAAATTTAGCCTCAAGTGGGCCTCTTTTTTTCTTAGATGAACAATTCTAACACTGAAAATGCTTTCAATGTGACCAAATATTGCCTACTTCCATAAACAGTACAAACTAAACCAGACAATTTCCCATTTTAATAGATTATGTTTACAGAAATACCCAAGTTATACATTTAGGGAATTACGCAGCAAAAAAGGCAAACATTTCAGTAAAAAATATTTGTCGCGACTTGAATTCTGGTGTTTCCAATTGAAAAAATCATAGCGAAAGGTGAAATCAAATACAAAAGAACTATAATATGGTGCATTTTACACAATATAGTTAATATTGACATCCTAGAATAAAGTTTTATATCATTACCAATCAATTTGACCTATCATGATGACTCAGCACTTTTCTCAACAGTATTGTTCTCAGTGAAAAATTTCTATTCTTTCTGATAAAAATCAAATGTACTAATCAAAAGTTTCAAAATAGTATAAAAGAATTGAAGTTTGAGTGACTTTGATTTCCCTTGCTATCTTCAGTATACTGTGACATAAAGATATAAAGAATTCTTATGACATTATTAATGCAATACTGGGCTATTGTGAAAACCTTGGCTATAATAAATTCTTGTATGACCCCAGTACTTAAAGAAACATAGATCATTTTATGTCCCCACCCCTACATGCTGGTTTACCTCATTCTCTACTTCTTTCAGAAAAGCCTTAATAAACAACCTGTATCCAATCATATCTTATCTTATTTAAAAAGAATGATAAATAGTTCCATTTAAACAGATAAAATGGACAGTTCCATTCAATTTGTATTCATTTTATCAAAAATTTACAAGAAATGCACAAATTCAAGATTTTTCATACTAATCTCCATTCCATGCTTTAGTATATGCCATATTGTGGTTGAAATTTTTAGAGCTTGTTATAAAATCTATTATTCTGTCTTGAGATGATGAAAACAAAGATATTAGACACTTTAAACATTAAATATGCAAACTACTCAGCTATAAAGTTGCCTTTGTTGCCTGTATTAATCAATGAAAAAGCTGAATTATGTCCCTTGGGAGTATTAATTTCCAACAAAAGTCCTTTCAAACAGTAGGAAATGAAAAATTATTTATGTCTGATATAATAAAAGAAAGAAACTACAAAATGAAGCACTTTTGAAATATTTGCTGCATGCATTATCAAGAATGTGAACAATTCTTTACACAGGAGAGTATAAATTCTATGTAAATTTAGCCTCAAGTGGGCCTCTTTTTTTCTTAGATGAACAATTCTAACACTGAAAATGCTTTCAATGTGACCAAATATTGCCTACTTCCATAAACAGTACAAACTAAACCAGACAATTTCCCATTTTAATAGATTATGTTTACAGAAATACCCAAGTTATACATTTAGGGAATTACGCAGCAAAAAAGGCAAACATTTCAGTAAAAAATATTTGTCGCGACTTGAATTCTGGTGTTTCCAATTGAAAAAATCATAGCGAAAGGTGAAATCAAATACAAAAGAACTATAATATGGTGCATTTTACACAATATAGTTAATATTGACATCCTAGAATAAAGTTTTATATCATTACCAATCAATTTGACCTATCATGATGACTCAGCACTTTTCTCAACAGTATTGTTCTCAGTGAAAAATTTCTATTCTTTCTGATAAAAATCAAATGTACTAATCAAAAGTTTCAAAATAGTATAAAAGAATTGAAGTTTGAGTGACTTTGATTTCCCTTGCTATCTTCAGTATACTGTGACATAAAGATATAAAGAATTCTTATGACATTATTAATGCAATACTGGGCTATTGTGAAAACCTTGGCTATAATAAATTCTTGTATGACCCCAGTACTTAAAGAAACATAGATCATTTTATGTCCCCACCCCTACATGCTGGTTTACCTCATTCTCTACTTCTTTCAGAAAAGCCTTAATAAACAACCTGTATCCAATCATATCTTATCTTATTTAAAAAGAATGATAAATAGTTCCATTTAAACAGATAAAATGGACAGTTCCATTCAATTTGTATTCATTTTATCAAAAATTTACAAGAAATGCACAAATTCAAGATTTTTCATACTAATCTCCATTCCATGCTTTAGTATATGCCATATTGTGGTTGAAATTTTTAGAGCTTGTTATAAAATCTATTATTCTGTCTTGAGATGATGAAAACAAAGATATTAGACACTTTAAACATTAAATATGCAAACTACTCAGCTATAAAGTTGCCTTTGTTGCCTGTATTAATCAATGAAAAAGCTGAATTATGTCCCTTGGGAGTATTAATTTCCAACAAAAGTCCTTTCAAACAGTAGGAAATGAAAAATTATTTATGTCTGATATAATAAAAGAAAGAAACTACAAAATGAAGCACTTTTGAAATATTTGCTGCATGCATTATCAAGAATGTGAACAATTCTTTACACAGGAGAGTATAAATTCTATGTAAATTTAGCCTCAAGTGGGCCTCTTTTTTTCTTAGATGAACAATTCTAACACTGAAAATGCTTTCAATGTGACCAAATATTGCCTACTTCCATAAACAGTACAAACTAAACCAGACAATTTCCCATTTTAATAGATTATGTTTACAGAAATACCCAAGTTATACATTTAGGGAATTACGCAGCAAAAAAGGCAAACATTTCAGTAAAAAATATTTGTCGCGACTTGAATTCTGGTGTTTCCAATTGAAAAAATCATAGCGAAAGGTGAAATCAAATACAAAAGAACTATAATATGGTGCATTTTACACAATATAGTTAATATTGACATCCTAGAATAAAGTTTTATATCATTACCAATCAATTTGACCTATCATGATGACTCAGCACTTTTCTCAACAGTATTGTTCTCAGTGAAAAATTTCTATTCTTTCTGATAAAAATCAAATGTACTAATCAAAAGTTTCAAAATAGTATAAAAGAATTGAAGTTTGAGTGACTTTGATTTCCCTTGCTATCTTCAGTATACTGTGACATAAAGATATAAAGAATTCTTATGACATTATTAATGCAATACTGGGCTATTGTGAAAACCTTGGCTATAATAAATTCTTGTATGACCCCAGTACTTAAAGAAACATAGATCATTTTATGTCCCCACCCCTACATGCTGGTTTACCTCATTCTCTACTTCTTTCAGAAAAGCCTTAATAAACAACCTGTATCCAATCATATCTTATCTTATTTAAAAAGAATGATAAATAGTTCCATTTAAACAGATAAAATGGACAGTTCCATTCAATTTGTATTCATTTTATCAAAAATTTACAAGAAATGCACAAATTCAAGATTTTTCATACTAATCTCCATTCCATGCTTTAGTATATGCCATATTGTGGTTGAAATTTTTAGAGCTTGTTATAAAATCTATTATTCTGTCTTGAGATGATGAAAACAAAGATATTAGACACTTTAAACATTAAATATGCAAACTACTCAGCTATAAAGTTGCCTTTGTTGCCTGTATTAATCAATGAAAAAGCTGAATTATGTCCCTTGGGAGTATTAATTTCCAACAAAAGTCCTTTCAAACAGTAGGAAATGAAAAATTATTTATGTCTGATATAATAAAAGAAAGAAACTACAAAATGAAGCACTTTTGAAATATTTGCTGCATGCATTATCAAGAATGTGAACAATTCTTTACACAGGAGAGTATAAATTCTATGTAAATTTAGCCTCAAGTGGGCCTCTTTTTTTCTTAGATGAACAATTCTAACACTGAAAATGCTTTCAATGTGACCAAATATTGCCTACTTCCATAAACAGTACAAACTAAACCAGACAATTTCCCATTTTAATAGATTATGTTTACAGAAATACCCAAGTTATACATTTAGGGAATTACGCAGCAAAAAAGGCAAACATTTCAGTAAAAAATATTTGTCGCGACTTGAATTCTGGTGTTTCCAATTGAAAAAATCATAGCGAAAGGTGAAATCAAATACAAAAGAACTATAATATGGTGCATTTTACACAATATAGTTAATATTGACATCCTAGAATAAAGTTTTATATCATTACCAATCAATTTGACCTATCATGATGACTCAGCACTTTTCTCAACAGTATTGTTCTCAGTGAAAAATTTCTATTCTTTCTGATAAAAATCAAATGTACTAATCAAAAGTTTCAAAATAGTATAAAAGAATTGAAGTTTGAGTGACTTTGATTTCCCTTGCTATCTTCAGTATACTGTGACATAAAGATATAAAGAATTCTTATGACATTATTAATGCAATACTGGGCTATTGTGAAAACCTTGGCTATAATAAATTCTTGTATGACCCCAGTACTTAAAGAAACATAGATCATTTTATGTCCCCACCCCTACATGCTGGTTTACCTCATTCTCTACTTCTTTCAGAAAAGCCTTAATAAACAACCTGTATCCAATCATATCTTATCTTATTTAAAAAGAATGATAAATAGTTCCATTTAAACAGATAAAATGGACAGTTCCATTCAATTTGTATTCATTTTATCAAAAATTTACAAGAAATGCACAAATTCAAGATTTTTCATACTAATCTCCATTCCATGCTTTAGTATATGCCATATTGTGGTTGAAATTTTTAGAGCTTGTTATAAAATCTATTATTCTGTCTTGAGATGATGAAAACAAAGATATTAGACACTTTAAACATTAAATATGCAAACTACTCAGCTATAAAGTTGCCTTTGTTGCCTGTATTAATCAATGAAAAAGCTGAATTATGTCCCTTGGGAGTATTAATTTCCAACAAAAGTCCTTTCAAACAGTAGGAAATGAAAAATTATTTATGTCTGATATAATAAAAGAAAGAAACTACAAAATGAAGCACTTTTGAAATATTTGCTGCATGCATTATCAAGAATGTGAACAATTCTTTACACAGGAGAGTATAAATTCTATGTAAATTTAGCCTCAAGTGGGCCTCTTTTTTTCTTAGATGAACAATTCTAACACTGAAAATGCTTTCAATGTGACCAAATATTGCCTACTTCCATAAACAGTACAAACTAAACCAGACAATTTCCCATTTTAATAGATTATGTTTACAGAAATACCCAAGTTATACATTTAGGGAATTACGCAGCAAAAAAGGCAAACATTTCAGTAAAAAATATTTGTCGCGACTTGAATTCTGGTGTTTCCAATTGAAAAAATCATAGCGAAAGGTGAAATCAAATACAAAAGAACTATAATATGGTGCATTTTACACAATATAGTTAATATTGACATCCTAGAATAAAGTTTTATATCATTACCAATCAATTTGACCTATCATGATGACTCAGCACTTTTCTCAACAGTATTGTTCTCAGTGAAAAATTTCTATTCTTTCTGATAAAAATCAAATGTACTAATCAAAAGTTTCAAAATAGTATAAAAGAATTGAAGTTTGAGTGACTTTGATTTCCCTTGCTATCTTCAGTATAGGGAAAACGGTACTATTTATTCTGCCATAGGCGACAATGTTAACATTTTCTAAATTTACCACTTTTTAAGATAAAAACCTGGATAAAACAGTTATATGTTGTGTTAGTACTTTATTACTCTGTTTTAAAAATTAAAGCCAAATAGTATCATGACCAACTTCCAACGGAGCTTGTTTATGTTATCCATGCCCACCGTCATTTTGCACCAAATTTATGAAATTTTGCAAGTCTTTTCGAATAATTCTCTAGAAAATATTTCAATAGGTTTTAAAATTTATATTGTAAATATACACACTGCAGTTATTCATAGATAAATAAAAAATATATTGTACCCTTACATCCAATCACAGCGCTCCTAATTTGACTTCCTTCACCTGCCTTGGGTACACAAAAGGCCAACCTAATGCTGGGAAAATTAAATACTACCGTTTTCCCCATAAGCATTATCAATTTGCAACTGAAAACACACATTTAATTGTCGATTTATGATGTTTTTGTGAAACAAATTATTTTATAAAGTGAATGTGTAACGAAATATTTATGAACAAAATACAAATTAAGGTGATTTTTTTGTGTTCAGAAAAGGTGCACCCTATCGAACTCAATAAAGGTGTGCTTGATAACATTTTGTGTTTTAGCTATGTAGTGATTGACTTAATATTGTTAAGTCATTCAATCGACAAACATCGCTTTGAACGAACGTCAAATAGTCAGTTGTGGGATTTGGTAATACTTTTTACTTTCTTAGGTTTCTTAGAGATACCAAAAAAATGGCTTTGTTGGTTTTAGTTTAAATAAAGATTGTGATAAACATTGGTTGCTAAATGCACATGAAAGAGCTTCAATATCCTTAAAATGTCGACATTTGGTAGGGATGGTTAACCTTGAAACATCCGCCCAAAAATAACTCAGAAAAACTCGAATGAAGCGAGACGAAACTGATGTTTTGAAATTATGTCAGACACTGCAAAGCTGGTCAAATCCAAACATCTGAGCAGTTATATGGCTTGTTCTTGGGTTCTATAGCTTCTTCGGAATTAATGTGCGACCTTCTAAACGCGTATGAAAAGGGAAAATTTGCTACAGAAATTTTTATTACGGAACGGCTCATTCAAAAGTCAACCGATATCTTCAAAACACTCAAAAGAAAATCATTGCTTACATTTTTAAAAAAGGAAATAAAAGGCAAGCAGATAATGGCTGATAAGAACAACAAAATATTGAGAACAGATGCAAAAAAAATGTCGCCTGCTTGTCATAGCCAAGACAAGATAGTTGGTTTTGCGATACATTCTCCAGTTTGAATTATGTCCTCTTCCAATGTCTCTTGCAAACTTTGATGGTACACATGTAATGAAAAATTAAAATCTTTCCTAGGTGGTCTTTTAGAAAAGGGCATTCCTTAGGAATTTGATGACACGACAGTTATTCAGTTCATTACTAGGATACCAAGCACTTTTTTCGATTTGGCAATTACTATTTAAAAAATCATCCTTTTAGTTTCAAAAAGAGGTCCCGCATTGATTTTGTCACTGATTGTTATCCCACAATATTCATAAAGAAATTAGAACGGCAGAATTTTGGGAGGGCATTTATCAGTACGATAAGTTCTAGAACACCACAATCGTGTTCTTGGGAATGGAAGAAATGGTTGTTAGTTGGGGGAAACAAAGTTGCTCTTGTTGAATTCTTTGGTTTGGAAAAGAGTAAACAATCCTATAGATTTACACTTGAATGTATTGATTTATTTGTATCACATGGAAGTATGTGCCACAAAATATATGTTAAAAATGAAATAGCGTAGAGTGGTGTTAGCTTATAATCAAACAAGAAGAAGCCGATAAAAATGTTTCTTAATGCAAAAACATGCAGCTGACAAAGGTTACGACTCCATTGTAAAAAACCTTCTGACACTGATGTGGAAGTATTGGCTTACTATTTTCACAGTTGCATATCAATTCTAATATTGTTAGTCTGACAGATACATCTTCCAAATGCAGATTATCAAATGTGCAATCAATGTGTGCGAAATTTGGTGAGCATGATTGTAGAAAACTACCAGGATTTCACGCCAATACAGGTTATGATTCAGTAAGTGTTTTGTCTTGTAAGGAAAAAAGCAAAGCATTCGCCTTTTTGACACGTTATGTGGAGTTTTCAGATGGTCTATTCCATCTTGGTGAAACCTTTGAAGAGGTTGTCGAAGAGTTGTCAAAACACTCGAGAGGTTTTCGTGTTCTATATATGGCTACGAAATTAAAAATATAGATGAATAAAGATCAGAACGTTTTGAAATGCAAAAGATGCAATGTTAAGACACATTAAACAAGCTAACTTTCAGACGAAGATTTGGAAATCTGCTTTTAAACACAACACTGGTCTGTTGCCAAACAGCTATGGTTGGATCGTTTAGAACGCTTTGATCAGTATCAATTGGTTAGACCAACCACCAGCGTTAGATGCTTTGATAATTCTGATGTGCTGTTCATGTAAAGCTTGTTGTGCCAACACAAGATGTTCATGTGTTCAACACTGTGTTGAACAGATAGCTGTATGTTAATGCTGGAAAGCTTGTAGATATAAAGATTACCAAATCGTTGATATTGCTAACGGTGACCACGAAGATGATGTAAATGATGATAATGATAATTCGGTAGATGCAGGTCACCAAACTGATGATCATTCTATGGATTGACCTTCTGAGTGACCTTAAAATGTGGTGATTCGGTTGTTGAAAACAATTTTTAAAAATAAAAATCTAGAAACCCTGACATTTTTGTGTGTTTTAATATGAGAGTTATTTCATGAATGTGATGTATAAATACATGACAGAATCTTGCATTTCTGGTTGCTTTTGTTTGGGTTTGTCGTGGATTCTATGTTTTTGTGTCTCACCTTTACTTTAGTAACTTTATGCGCTATGTTTCAATGTAAAAAAATATATACCATTTTATCAAGAAAATTAGTATGTATGCTTCTTTTCATTCAAAATCATGACTTTTTGAAATTACCTTCCCCCTTTTTTCTTGGTCCTCTACGATTTAAAATTAGTTAAAAATTAGCCTGCGTTTTAATTAGATATGATGTGTTCCATTTAATAAAAAGAATAGTACTGAATACTTGGTTATTTTTTACATTTTTCTGTAAATATGTGCAAAACAAAATTTTTGATATACCCTTAAATACGTCCCCTGTTAACCCCTTTTGGACACTTTTTCAGAAGTCTAACACCTCTTAAAATATTCTTCAGATATTACTCTTTAAATTTATACAAAAAAATTGCGGTACCCTGGGGTGTAACACAGAATTGAAATTTTGCCCTACCAGCTGATGGACTATACCTTTTGTGGTCATAAACCTTGTGTTTAAATTTCATTGATTTCTATTTACTTATACTATATTTATTGTGCGAAAACCAAGAAAATGCTTATTTGGGCCCTTTTTGGCCCCTAATTCCTAAAATGTTGGGACCAAAACTCCCAAAATCAATCCCAACCTTCCTTTTGTGGTCATAAACCTTGTGTTAAAATTTCATAGATTTCTATTCACTTTTACTAAAGTTGGAGTGCGAAAAACTAAAAGTATTCGGACGACGACGTTGATGACGACGACGACAACGTGATACCAATATACGACCAAAAAATTTTCAATTTTTGAGGTCGTATAAAAATTAAGCTAATTTCAAGTCTAGTTTGATGCTCAACTCACAACAAAACAATTTTTTTGTTCACCAATTCATACATTGATCATCAATTATTAGATGACAATAAGATGAGTTAATCACTTGGGCATTTAATTTCAATGAATAGAAGTTTTCAATGGGAGTGAACATAATTCAGTTATGGTCAGTACTACCTGGAGCATTTAGCTAATCAATTGATTCCTAAACAAAAGATCTGTATGTTTTTGAGTTTGCTTCATTTTTTCATGTTTTGTTTTCCTGAATATTTACAAATACTACTGACATGACTGATACAGTTAAAACATGCACTTTTGTAGATTTTATGCCATAAATTGAAATAGAAAAAGGAAGTCCCTGTAAATCGGGGTTTTTTAATCCCAGAAAACTGGAGTGTTCTCTGAAAATAAGGAATACCTCACTTATTCTGGCTTGAGCCCAACCTGTTAAAAAACACCTGCATATTTCTTGAAATATGAGAAAACCTTAGAAATGGGGTAAAGAGGAATATCAACTGTTCGGACATTACGAACAGCTTTTACCATCTATTTAGGCAAGAACTGGGTAAGGCCACACACATTTTACAGAAAAAATAGCAAAACAGTAAAATTTGTCAATGGTATTATTAGCACTAATGCATTGACACTAAATGGTTATGGCAACAAATTAAAGACAAACTACAATAACATATATACAATGAAGGAGTGACAGATGATAATTATGAGAGAAATATATATATAAAACAAAAAAGAGAAGCATATGCATTATTACAGAAATCAAGTACCTTTTAATAATAAGTTTCTCACCAACAAGCATTCATTCAAATAGTTGACAACAATTTTTAATATTGTTGGGGAATTACTATTTAGAATTGATATAAGCAAGTTATATGATAAAGAAGATAATTTGTTGTTCAATAGAACATTATTTAATTTTTTAATGAGGTTATCTCTCACATAGTTATAGGAGGAAAATTTTAAAAGAAAGTGTAGTTCATCTTCAATGTCTCCATTGTTGCAGCAAGACATACCCTACTCTGCTTTGGTATTTTTAGATATCACCCTCTTTCAATAGATGAAGTATGAGCACTAAACCTAATCTATATAGTGTTGATCTATCACATTTGGATTTGCATTGATCAACATAGGAGGGTCTTCTATTTGGTTTATATAAAATTGATAATGGAAATGGGAATGTGTCAAAGAAACAACAACTCGACCATAGAAAAAACAACAGCAGAAGGTCACCAACAGGTCTTCAATGTAGCGAGAAATTCCCGCACCCGGAGGCTTCCTTCAGCTGGGCCCGAAACAAATATATACTAGTTCAGTGATAATGAATGCCATACTAAACTCCAAATTGTACACAAGAAACTAAAATTAATATAATACAAGACTAACAAAGGCCAGCAGTTCCTGACTTGGGACAGGTGCAAAAATGCGGCGGGGTTAAACATGTTTATGAGATCTCAACCCTCCCCTATACCTGGATAAAGGCCTGCAACTAAGAAAATCAGAAAATTAGTTAAATACTCTAAAATATATCAAAATTATCTCCCCTTGACCACTGATCCTTTCTTCATGCATTTGAATTTCAATTATTATTTTATGTTTCTTTAATCACTCTGTAATGTTTATGTCATGTTGTAATTAATGTTATGCTCTTAATGGGCCCTTTAATTTGGAAAATAAAAATATTGTATTGTATTGTATTGTATTGTATACCTCTAGCCAATGTAGAAAAATAAACGCATAACAATACGCACATTAAAATTCAATTCAAGAGAAGTCTGAGTCTGATGTCAGAAGATTTAACAAAAGAAAATAAACAAAATGACAATAATAATGACAATACATAAATAACAACAGACTACTCTAGAGCAGTTAACTGACATGCCAGCTCCAACCCTTAATTAAACTGATTGAAAGATTATGATTTAATCATATGAATAACAGGCACAATCCTTCCCGTTGGGGGTTTAGTATCATACCATCATAACATATATGAGAAGTGTCATGCCAACAACTGTTTTTTTAAATAAATGGGTTTAGTTCTGATATAAAGACCCTATAAGTGAATCAATATTAAGTTATTAATGCCAAAATATACAATCTTTAATGACCTGACAACAGTATCGTAACTATATCCCTTCTTAATAAGTCTATTTAAAGGTTTTGTTACTTTCTGAGGTGAATACTGACATTTTTGTGCTTTATAAAGAATATTTCTATAAAAAATTGGATGTGAAATACCTGAATGTATAAGAAGTCTGCATGTTGAGCTATATTTACAAATGATGTCCTTATACCAAAGATAAAATTTAGTAAATGTTTTGACTAGTTCATTGAGTTTGTGATATCGAAAACCCTGGTGTAATAATTTTGTCAGTAATTCATAAATTACTCTTGTTAAAATCTAAAACATTGTTACATACACGAGCAAATCATACAAGTTGAGATATATAAACACCGTAAGATGGTGACAAGAGAACGTCACCATCTAAAAATGGATAATTAACAATAGGAAATGAAAAATCATCTCTTTTATCATAAATTTAAGTATTAAGCTTTCCGTTAGTGATATAGATATCAAGATCAAGGAAAGGGCAGTGATCATAGTTAGTATTAGCTTTATTTTAAGTAAGTTCAACAGTTCAGACAACATGATAAATTTCTTTAGTATACATACTGAAGTCGTCATTATTGAGAGCCAAAATATCATCCAAATATTTAAAAGTATTATTAAATTTGTTTATCAGATGTTGTTTTGATGGGTCTTTGCTGATTTTTGTCATAAATTGTAACTCATAGCAATACAAAAACAGGTCCGCAATACGTCGTGCACAGTTAGTCCCCATTGGAATTCTGATAACCTGACGATATACGGAATCTCCAAAGCTAACAAAAATGTTATCTAGTAAAAATTCAAGGGCAGATATATATAGTAAAAAATGTTTTAATTTTTTATTTTGATTGATGTCAGTCTCTTGCTTCTGGAAGGCTATATCGTTGATTCTTTCTTAAATTATTTTTTTAAAAATATATTTTAATATCAATAGGATTTAGATTAATAAAATTAAATCCAAGTCTTGAAATAAGATTTTTCATATTTATTATCCAAGAGTTATTTTTTTCAGTTGCTTTATATAAGTGAATTATTTGACTCAAGTATATGAAGCCAATACTTTATTGCTGAAAATTCTATTCTGGTACATGTATATAAAGGCAATCTATTCAGCTCGGCTAAACATGCAGCATTTGATGCTTTACAATGTATTCCTAGAATTTCTTTAATAAATTTATACTGCAAGTGTTCAAAGGGATCTGAATTTCTGTGTTGTTTGCCTATTCCCCATACTTCACTACCGTATAGAGCAATAGCTATAGACACAACTAGGGAGTCAAATAATTTTTCTAATAGCTTGCATTGGTTATTCAGTCCAATTGGTTTTTTTTTTTAAAATATGAGCCTTCAGAGTCTTATATTATAGGACTAGAATATGGGCCACCCACTCTAATATTAAATTATATGATTTTATTTAATAATCAATGTGTTAAAATCACCAATATATTCTTATATTATCATTACAACATGTACAAGTGTTACATTTGTATTTGGATAATAAAGGTGGTATTCGGTCATTTGAGGTACCGCTGGCGTTAGGATATCTTCAAATAGACATTAGACAATATTTTAATGGCACAAACAAATTTGCAATGAATAGTATTAATGACTGAAAGGATAAACATGGTAGTAAAATACAAATTAATTCTAAATTCTATTTTAAACCGTAGAAAACCATGAAAAAACGTTGATGACGTCACGGTCACATGATTGAATTATGTCTTTGGGATGATAAAAAAATAACGTCAGCCAATCATATTAAAAGACGCATTACATTCTAAATTAAATACACCTTATCCGCCATTACTGGATATCACACAGGTTCCCGTAAAATTTTTACGCCACATTGGAAAAATGATTGTTGTATGCGTCAAAAGTTCAAGCGGCCGTGTCAGCCGGGATTAGCGATAAGGTGTATTATATAATTTCTGATATTGCAAAAAAAAAAAATTTCCAAACAAGAACAATTCTCGCAGTCATCAGTAAAATTGTTCTATGTATGACAGTTAAATAAAGTCTTGCACTGAGAAAGACTGCATGTCATTCAGTAGATTTTTTTAATTACTTCTTTGTACCTGGCATTTCTTTTCTGTTTTCAATTTGGTTAATTTCAACTCTTATTTCCGGTTCACACAGTGCTGCCCCCTGTTGACAAATAGTACATTGGGATAACGTCGCCCTATTTATCTTTTCGTACCCTACATTTGTTACTTAGATCCTATTTCTTATCTTTATCAGGGGCGGATCCAGCCATTTAAAAAAGGGGGTCCCAACCCGGAATAAAGGGGGGGTTCTAACTATATGTCCACATTCAACTACATTGATCGTCCAAAAAAAAAAAGGGTGGAGTTCCAACCCCCGGAACCCCCTCTGGATCCGCCACTGTTTGATAAATAACATCTACAATGAGACCCAAACAATCTTTGCATTAATTATATAATTCAATGATCAAAATTCGGCAAAAACTTTCAACAACAAAATGCCGCGAGACGACAACACCCTCAGTCCAAACATATCTGGATGATCTTCTTTGGCATCAGCTATTAAATCCTTTGAGGAAGACAGTGGGTCTCTTATCACTAATCTCATGGTTCTCACAAAATAAAATGTAGGCTAATCCAGAAAAATTTCAAGCCATAGCAATTGGTAGTAAAACACATAAAAACAACATAGTCTTCAACTTAAATGGAACTTGAACAACATCAAATGCGATGATGAAGTAAAAATACTTGAAGTAACCATTGATTTTAAGCTTGACTTTATTTAACCAATACATATCTAACATTTGCGAAAAAGCCAGCCAGACATGTTCTGAAAAGAATTTGATCACACTTGAACAAACTGTGTAATTTGCACTATCAGGGGGGTATGCAAAATTTCAACGGAGGCAATTTCTTTGCATTCTCTAATTCAAACAAAAGATGCTTTCAAGATTTCTTGGTTTACAACATATCTGTTTCGTTTTAAAAAAAAATCTTTTCCAGAAACAATTGACATTCCCAGGGGCACCAACTGTGTTTCTTATTTATATGATAAGGCTGACTTCATACAGCAGGGGCGTAGCTAGAAAGAAACGATGTGGAAGCAAGTACCGCCGAGCGGAGCGAGACGAAAAATTTTTGGGACCCTATTATGCAGCAAATTTTTTTTTTTTTTCGGTTTTCGGTCATAGGACGGTTAAAAGAGGAGCTATATGTAGATAAAAATTTATGAATGTAAAACTATTAATAAATCTTCTAAATATAGTAATACATAAACAACACATATTTGTGATACAGAATTTACTCAAAATTGTCCAAAATCTGCTCTTCGGGTCTGGGCAGAAACAAACTTCTCTATTACTTTGTCAACATTCACACTGAAATCCCGATGAATATGCAGTAATGCTATGTAACTTTCGTTGTTCATTGTTGATCGTACATTTGTTTTCAATTACATACGTAGTACCGTGACTGATAGATCTCAGGGCCATCATGGCATGGTAGCACTCGAGAGATGTTATAAACCAGCGTACGTGTTCGGCATCGAGCGACCTCCCAATTGAATTCGTCAAAATTACATGCTTGGTCAGTTTCGTATGTTTCAGACAATATTGAGATTTGTTCGTTTGTGATATTTCCTACAACACGATGAAGCAGATACAGCACAAAGAAGCGATTTTCTGATAACTTGACGCGACCCCACTCTCCAGTTGCCTTATCATATGGTCTATGAACGCAAAAAATAATGAGACTTTCCAATACTGTTTTGGCGTGGTTGCAGGGTGATTGGCTCCGGTAGTCTGTCAACCACATCGCCTCGGCATATTTTCAACGATATCGAAGGGATCTGATAATTCTAATGCCGATTGGTACATCTCATTCCAAACTGATGAACTGTACACTGTAAAATGTGCTCCAAAACTACATATCTTAGACTGAGTATTACAAATTCAAAAGTAAAAATCTTGTAAAAGATACAAGTAACCTTCCGATTTTGTCATAATCTCCAAAAAAAAACCAATTATTTTGAAACCAAATGTCGTTATTTAATGATATTTCATCAATTAAAAAAAGTGACAACATAGTTGTTTCCTTTAACATTCAATTTATAAATTTTTATTTTGCCATTTCTTTTTTTGCATGCCGAATCAATGTGCACGCAACTTCGGAGCTACGATCTTTTTCTGAATGAACAGCTTCATCAACACTTGTAAATAGGTTGTCAAACTAATATCCGGGATAGACGGAAAAGACACCAACAGTCTCCGATTCCGATTGACCAACTCAACTCATCTCTCTCTCTCTTCTGCTTTTTTTTTTTTTTTTTTTTTTGTGAAAACGACGTGGATGCACGTGCTGTCGTGCCTCCGGGTAGCTACGCCCCTGTACAGGAACCTTCTTTAGATAATAGAAAAGAAGTTATAGCAGCACCCTTTTATTTTGACTTTCCGCTGTATAGAGATGATGTTCTCTCACTAAATAATTCAAAATTTGGTTATGCTGTTGAACGCATCTATCCCATCGAACTTGAGGTAAAGGTTACAACAAAAACAGTCACGTCTGCCTCATATATTAATCTTAATTTACATCTAGAAATTGAAAATGGCTCATACCGAATTAGACAAAATTACTGTGTGTGTACTAACATGACAGGTGTCACATGTGGAGCAGGCCATTATCTGCCTACCATTTCGGACCACCTGAGATCTCTGCAAGTTTGGTTGGGTTTTTTTTTGGGGGGGGGGAGGGGGGGGGGTCGTTGGGTTCAGTATTTAGTGATCTTTAGTATTCTATATTGTGTTTATGTGTACTATTGTTTGTCTTTTTCTTTTTTTATCCTTGTAGTTATCAGTTTATTTTCCACTTTTTTGAATATCCCGTTGGTATCTTTCGCCTCTCTCTTTTCTAACACATCCGTAGATATTTTTCTTTCGATGCAAATAGACAATGAATTCAATTCAATAACAATTGTGTGAAAAAAGTAAACTATTTAAAGTTTAAACATATTCATTTATAGTGGATTGGGAAACAAGTTTTGCAACTTATATTAATCCCTTCAGTTCCACTTTGCGGGTGCGAGTGCTACCTTGTAGCGGCATCAGCCTGCTCTTTTTCGACATCTATACAACGGTGTCTTTTACGTGCAAGAGATATGGCGCTCTCTTAACCGGGCCATTTATAGTCCCCTTCCTACGGACTATCATCGTTTCCTCAAGACCATACTCGCAAATGGTGTTAAGGGAGAGCCGAAAATTCTGTCTCTGAAATTTTCTTCCCGAAACGGGTATCAAAACTGGAATCTTTGTGTTAGTAGTCCGATGCACTAACCACTACACCACGGCTCTCAAATATTGCATTACACATAATGTTTACCTTTGCAGTAACATATTGAAAGACCAAAAAGACCTTAATAAACGTGTCTGAATCACTCAATCTAAATTTTCGACCTCATTTTACATAAATATAAAATAACACATGAATGGTATTTTTTTTAATAACTAGGTTACATATTTGATAGACCAGGTAAAAAATAGCAAAAACGCAAGCCGAGTTTTCGTCAATAAATCACCGTGGGATCAATGATGATGGAAGTGTTTAACGACCTTGACAGTGTTTCAAACTGTATGGTATGTCCTTAAATAAACAAGAGTGATGGGAGCTTAATTTTGACCGAATATAAAAACATAAAAACAGCCTAATATAAAACAACCTGTTATTCAAAGTTGAATTTCACACACATAGCATGCAATATAAATAAAAAAAAAGTAACAAATTAGGAATGAAGTAAAACATTGTTTGTCTATATAAAAGTTTTAAATCAAGTAATGAAGTTAGATTAAAAATAAGGTAACTATCATCAGTGAATAAATAGATTTATTAGATGCCGTGAAGAAACAACATTATAAAGTAAAATCTGGGATATAATATAAGCCTAAGGTTAGTATATAGTCCCATGTAACATTTGAAAGCTGAGCCTGACATGTATGTTATAACACAAATAACACAAATATACTATGTCTCTGGCGAGGGGGTCGGACTCCAGGCTCTCAGCGGAGGCATTAGGTAACCGTTAATTAGGCAGTTTCAAACAGGATAATTTCCTAATCATAATGCTCATTACAAGCATGTCAATCAAATTAAAAATAAAGACAATACAATATGATTATTAAAGTTACACATAACAGAAACAGAGACGGATTTAGGGGGCGGGGAGCCCCCCCCCTCTTTTTGGGTAAAAATTTGGTTGCTTATATAGGGAATCGTGGCTGGAGCGGGCCCCCTCTAAGGCAGTCAGTGGGTCCCCACTTATGAAAATTTCTGGATCCGCCACATCCAGCCATTTTAAAAAGGGGGTTCCTAACCCAGGACAAAAGGGGGGCAACTACATGTCTCCATTAAGGGCATACGATACAGTTACAGGGGAGGTAATGACGTTGCTAACGTAAAATGTTATTTTCGCGACGTCAAACTATGACATATCGGGAAAAGACGCATTTTTCGACTATTTTTTTGTCATTCAAACTGATTTAATTTGAAAACGAGTGCATGGACCCCTATTTTTCAAAAGGACATTTTGTTTCATTTTGCAGGGAGATTATGTGGACCAAATTTTATAAAACTGTAAATAGAGGATTTTTTTAAATTTTGATAAATATACAGCAAAAAAATACGATTTTTTCTTAACATTTGATAAATATGAGTTATTTCTGAATAAAAAATGCATAATTTTTTAGGATATTTATAAAATACAAAAATTACAAATTATCTAACAAAAAACAATTTGTTTTTATCTTTTAAAACAAAAAAGTTATGGCTTTCTTTCGAAAGTGAAAATACGGCCACAAATCCAAATTTTGATACAAAATTTCGACCTCATTTTTTTAAAACTCAAAAAGTAGCACATGAAGGTATATTTTTTATTACATGTTTGATTTAAGCAGGCAAAAACTAGCCTATATGGAAATTTTCATCAAACTGTAAATACAGGATCAAAACTGTATCGTATGCCCTTGGGAATTCGAGAGTCAGTTCATACAATACAAACAGTCCGATACGGCTTGGGTCGACTCGATACTTTTGTGCTGGTAACTTTAGATTTGCCAGAGCACTAACGAAGAATAGAAAAGTCGATATGAACCAGTTTTCCTCATTTATATTGTAACATGACGTCAGTCAGACACCTACGCAATCCATTTCCTGTTGTTCATTCATAAAAATGAGAATCTATTGAAACACGATGCCGGGAAAAGGTAGCGGTAAGTTTCACCTTACACATGTAGATTTATATTTTTGACACATTTTATGTTTCAAAGATGTTTAAAAACCTCACAGTTTCAGTAAACTTCACAGCTAAAATTGTCTGTCAGTCTGACTTGTTTATACTTGTGACTGCATTTATTTATTGATATAACATTAACAAGCATACTTTATAGCCCCATAATAAAATATGTTGGACAAACGTTATCCGACGTTAAGGGGACAGCACTCCACCAAGAAAATTAATCCATAATAAAAAATAATTATAAGGTAATCGACTGCAGAATGAACACATAGAAGTAGAACATGTTATGATGAAGTAAATCACTAATGTAGGGTCTGAGCTTGAGGGCAACTGACTTAAAGTAAAAGAGAGGAAAGGATACCAAAGGGACTTTCAAACTCACAAGACAAAAATACATTGACTACGCCATTTCTAAATTAAACAAACAAACAAAGACACAACATAGAAAACCAAAGACTGAACAACATGAACCCCACCAAAAACACTGGAATGATCTCGGGTGCCCTGGAAGAATCAACAGATTCTGCTCCACAAATGACACATTCAGGGAAAGAGGACAGATTTGTAGTTACAGCAGTTTGAACAAAACTGGTTTTCTGGCCCCAAATCTATCTGATTATCTGTCATTGTCTGAACATTGTCATCTGTGAAAGGGATATTTTAATATGAGGCAGGCATTACCTGTGAATGGAGACGAAGTCTGTATGAATTATTTTTTTAATTCAAACACTTTCATAAAAGAAATGGAAATACCGTAACGTTTCCAATGTTGGTTCAATTGTTAGGGATTTAGTTGTGACTTTATTCAAGTTATGATGCCACATTCAATGTAAACAAAGAAATGCTTTCATCAGGTAACGTTTTTTTCATGTCAAACAAATATTAAAAATGAATTGGTATTGAGTTCCAATCCTATATTTTACTAGATTGATAAATATATATTTTATTGAAAGTCTCATGCAAACAAGACCGGAAAAAGGAAGTAGATTTCTGTGCAGATGTGGGGATTTAAAAAAGTCTGAAAAAAAAGTTAACGATTTTGAGTTCATTAATAGAATGAAAAAATTCGGGAAATTTTCCAGATTTTTTTAAAATTTTATTTTTTTATTGATTTTTCTACCGTTATAGGGGACTTCGTCCCCACATAAAAGACAACCAACTAGTGGACTGTGGTAGCATCTTCTAAATTTACAAAGGGACAGTTTCAGGAATGCACACTATCTAATTAATGAATTCTAAATTAAGGGATTGTTTCTCATTTGAGGCCTAAATTGATATATTGTTTGTTTCCCCAATCCTGACCCTGCCAAGCCAGGTGTGGGTAGATAGGTAGGAAAATAATTTTATTTTTCCAAAAAGCTTGAATATAATCAGATGATTCTGCAAGCCTGAAAAACCAGAAATGAATAAAATAATATTTGACTTAGTTTTGACACTAAAATTTTATGAGTAGGACCATTTTTGTAGGTTCGGTCTGGATTGTTGAAACAAATCATATTTTATTTTAGGCCTGAGGAATATCTCCCCATTTGGCTGGCTGTTCCCAACCTGTTATTTAGTTATTTCAATTACTGAATGGTATTGGAATAAAAAAATATGATTTACCAGAACCATGATTTTTTTAAAAACTTCATTTCAATGATTTCCAGACTGTAAAGTCATTTTCTATCTGCAAAGCATATTAGGTAAATCTTTTTATTACTTTTTAAGAAAACATAATGCCATTTTGATAACAACCAATATCATTAAGGAGAATTATAGTAAAGAAAACGTATGCTTTTTCTAAATAATCAAGGCACATCATAGGTGTCTATTGGATCATCATTTGACATCAACCATATAAATTTTGATTTGTCATTTAGAAATTTGAAATTATAAGTAAATTTAGAAGAATAGTTTAAAATGAAACTGGACCTTTCAGGATTGTAATGTAAAGTGATGGACACTGGAATTTTTATTTTATTTTATACTTAACAATTTACAAAATCTTTTGGTTGGCGGGTATTTCTTTGAGTATACCAATTTCAATTTCAAAATTATGGGCACCAATTCTAAATTAAGTTAAGGCTTAAATTAAAATATTGTTTGTTTGCAGTTTACCGACCGACCCTTGAAAATCCTCCCGACTGTGAAAATTTTATTGCTTTAAATTTGAAGAAATTGTTTTTAATACTTCTATTGACACGATCCGGAACTTTGGGTCCTTTCCGGAAATGATTTAAAGTCTGGGTCAATTACGCATTTCAAGTTCAGTTTTTCTTAGCTTCCAGTCAAGCGTTCATGTGACCATTTAATGATAAAGCACATGGAAATTGTTTACAGGTATCCATGAAGTCACTGAGGAGTACTTTACGCTGTCGTCTCGTGTCAATTTTAAGACAAATAACAAACAAAAAAGTTTATTAGTAAACTGTTTATACAGATTCAGGCACATGTAATGATGTGTGATGATATCATTGACGATGATGCAGCGGATATTCATAACTGACACGATAACCATTCTGTCTCAAACAAATCGGGTACAGAATCTGTGGAGCCTGACTTTATGGAACCAATTTCAGTGGTTAAATAATTCGACAGCAGCTTGAAGTACATATTTTCTACAAATCGTTGTGAAGACGACAAAGATGAAACCACTCCTCCGTGACTTAAATCTTCATGGATATCTGTAAACACGCCTGTACGGAGGAAGGGCTCATTTGAAATGTTAATGGATATAGATCATGCCAAATCAATAAGAAGCAACCCTAACTACACAAAGATGTAGAGAAAATGAATGGTTAGCTTGAAAAATAAATATACTCTCTCTATATTAAATCTATCTTCGATTGCAATGAGTATGCTCCTTTAGGATAAGGGGGACTGCCCCACTCATTGCAATTATTCTCTTTCTTACAATATTAAATATACCCAAACTGTGTGGCCTGTGTGAATTCAATTAAAACATGTCCTTAGGAGCTATGCTGCCAATTTTTTTTATGCATTAAAAACATTTCAGTACAGACCATTTACTTTTAATGGGGTGCTATGGATTTCACCCCAAACTTTAGATTTCTTTGGTTTTCATTAAAGCCTGGCAAAAATATAACCTTATCACATACATATAATTAAATATTGTTAGAAATATGAAAACAGTCGAATGTCTTAATACTTTTTTTTCAAGTTGCCTTTTTTTTCAATTGAGGAAGATTCAATGGTTATTTTTTTTTATTAAAAATACACTCTTTAATATATTGTCTTATAAATCTTTAATATCTACATTTATCTGATGAAAATACTCTACTTATGAAAACATTCTAGTCAAGAAGCATACATGTCTGAATATATTTCTTTAAAACTGATTGATTGATTGTTGGTTGCTTAACGTCCAGTGGCAAATATTTCATGCATATTCAGGACGAGAACAAGTTCACAATAAATACAATAGGTAGATCTTTAAAACAGTTCTAGTCATAATGACACTCCTTGTTTATAAGTGTTCCAGTATTTAATAATTATACCATATTTTATGTCATAAATTGGATAATGACACTATGTTAAAGTTTCAGTTTTGGTTAAAAAGTTTTTTATCTGAAAATGCCTGTTCATTTGATGTTGGTTTTCAGCATGTCCAGTGTTTGTTGTTTTAAAATGTTTTTTTTTTTCTTCACAAGAAACTTGGTTTAGTGTAACTGCTTGTTTAAACTGTATTTTGGCTGATAAAATAAAATATTTTTCCTACCTACCGACCTTTCAGTCTGAAGGTACAGTCGGAAAACTGCAAACAAACATATTTTTAAGGTTGGCCCCAGTGTTTGTTGTTTTAAAATGTTTTTTTTTTCTTCACAAGAAACTTGGTTTAGTGTAACTGCTTGTTTAAACTGTATTTTGGCTGATAAAATAAAATATTTTTCCTACCTACCGACCTTTCAGTCTGAAGGTACAGTCGGAAAACTGCAAACAAACATATTTTTAAGGTTGGCCTAACTCATTACTGTAACAGATATTTTTTTTCCACGCTCATCCTGAAAACAGAAAAAATACATACATAAAGTGCACCTGAGTATAACACGCAGGGACAAAGACAGAGAAAAAAACCTGCGGCTTATTTAACGATTTTAACGGTAAATCTCTTTGAAGTAAGTAGACTCAACAATGGAAAAATTAGTTGTGAAAATTGATTTCAGTGCAAAACCATACTTTTATAACATGCGGATATATATATATATCACAGATGTCCTATCATGACACATTTCCCTCTTACACATTTGTAACTCCTTGTCATTACTGGCAATTAATTCATAAAGCAAAATTAAATTGGAAAATCATCTATTCAGATAGGTCAGGAATAATCATATATTGGTGCCAGGATTATAACACAATTATTGAACATACATTTTGTACATGTATATATAATCCACAATTTGAAAATTACCTTAAAACGACTGTATGGGTCACATCAAATGAAGTCGAGTTTGGCATTAGAGCTTCGAATTATGCATAACTTTATTCATCAAATTACATTTGGTAGTATATCATAACAACCACTTCTCTATAATAAAATACAAATACACATTCACATACATTGTAAGTAAAAATATAAATTAAAAATATACTATACAAACAATAGGAATCACTTTCTTTCACTCTTCATAAATAACTTAAACTAAAAAGCTAATTGAAATACATATTAATTATAATTAAGTTCTTTTACATTTCTTAATATTTCTTTAAATAGATATTGTTCTTAAAAATTTTCATAGATATGTCTTACCAATTAATCATTATAACCTCTCTATACAAAATACAAATGTGTCTCAGAATAATAAATAACTTGCAATGAATAAAGCCACATACAACGTAACATAAACGTCATAAACTTTAAAAAAAGGGAAACATTACAATTTATATAAGCGCAACGTTACATGCGCAAATACTCAAAAATAATATCTAAAAGTATTACAAATAAAATAAATAAATTCAGTAATAATAAATGGAAGAAACCAAACAATTTGGAATAACATTTCAAATCTAACAATGACTTATTGAGATATATATCATTTATTTTAAAAACTAAACCTTAAAATTATATTCATGCATCTTTTTGCACACACATTTACTAAGTTCATTTATTTTCTCAAAATTGAAATAAGCATGGTCAATTTTCGAAAAAATTGCAATTTGAAGTTATATTTAGTTGAAATAGTTTCAGTTTTAAATTTATGTATAGAGCCATTCCACAAATAATTTTTGAATAGAATTTACAATTAACAAAATGAGAAAATTGTTATATATGTTATATACTCCTGAAACTTGATATGTCAGCAGCTACCATTAAAGTATGAACAAAATGGTGTATGCTAGCTATATAGGCTTAACTTATCAGATTTCATTATATCGCAGAGTCAAAAGACCCTTACATTATGAAATACCAACTGTTAGGAACAGGAAGTATTTTTTGGGGGTGGGGATCATATAGGTTTGCTGTATTGTGTTAACATACCATTGGCGGATCCAAGGGGATAGTTCCTGGGGTTGGAACCCCCCCTTTGTCCTGGGTTGGGAACCCCCCCTTTTTTAAATGGCTGGATCCGCCACTGCATACACATTCCTAGCATGAATTTCATTATTCGCACAATTGATTATCAATAATTAGAACAGATCCTATTAAGCTTAGAGTGAACACATAATGTGAACTTCAAACAGAATGACTAAAAATCATATAGGAATTAAGGGCCTTGCCTTCATCTTTCAAGTTCTGTAATTTTTCACTGCATTTTTACCGAGATACTCACCAAAATTGGTATTCTACAAAACCTTAAAACTGAATATCATGATCATGATCATGTTTTGTTTTGTCAATGTATTTGCCATAACCAAAATTTGTTTTTGTCTGTTTTGCAAATAAAGAATTATTTAATATCTGGTGAGGAAACATGTACATGTATAGCATCTGCTGATCTGAAAAAAAAATCTGAAATAAGCTCAAGTCAATTCCAGTTATATGTATGAAAAAAAATCAAAATGGTCTATCTATCACAAGACCAGACAAACAGATGTCTAAATGCAGAATCTACTTGAAACATTTAGTGACAGATGTTTTTCACATCAAGCACTTAAATAAGAAGTGGAAAGCATTAAAAAAGTAAGACACAACTCTTTTAACCAATTATCCACCAAGAAAAATGACAAAGACATAATGGAGGAAATTGTTTCTTTAAAACCTAAGATGAGGTTAATTGAATTTACATGTCACATTTAATGAATATTTTGTATGTAAACAGGAAGTTTAGAGCAACTGGTACAGGAAATTAATAATTACTACAACATATGTCTGGGGGCATTTATGATTTTGAAGTGGGAAATAGTTAGTTTCCTATCTAGCCCTTTGTGTTAGTTAGTGATATTTATTTTGTACGTTATTGGATTGCTTCATTATTTCGATTGTAAATGGAACGTTGTCATAATGAAAAGTGCTTTCAGAGAAAAAGGTAGGGCCACAGTTCTAATTTAATTTTCTTCTTGGTTACTTGATTACACACTGCACTATCAAATATTGATTTTTCTCAGGAAACTAAGTCCTGACAACTATGTAATTGCTTTCATTTACTTTTGCTTGCATTTAGAATACATGGAATATATACATTAGGTTTTGTAATATTTAAGTAAAAAAAATGTTTGAAAATTTATATCCCAGATGAGATGCACATTTATGTATGCACTCCTTGTTAAAAATGATGGGTTTCATGTTATTGATGCTTCCTACAAATTCATAATGATGAATTATATTCAAATTGTTATGAAAATAAATGAAAGATATACAACTTTCAAATACTATAAATTGACAATGATTAATGAGAATGATCAATTGAAATGCATAATTGTATCAAGATGACACTTTTTTTGAAAGACTATTTTTCATTATATCCCATTAAAACAGTGATCTTCCCAGGCAGTACTTTCATACATGGAATTTGAAATTTTTACAATTTTATCCTAATCTGCTCATGTCCAAGAATTACAAAACAATATTTTATTTGTATATTACATTTTGATATGAAACCTTGCACCATGATTCATACCTTGGTGGTATAAAAGCCTGGGAAGAAAACTAATGTCAGAAAAAAACAAAATTAAAATTATGATATGAATGCTTCAATCCATGGGCACAACAATTGTTGCCACGCATTAACAGTCCAAACCAAATGTTTATATTATATTTACAGTAAAGCAGGTAATATCAATATTGGGTATTTGTATTACATTGTTTGTCAAAAATAAGTAGGGATTGAGCCCAATAATAGAGTGTGTCAACATTTCCAGTAATCATTTTAATAGATTAACCAGATTATCTCACTTCCTGTGTTTAAACATTTAATAATATTTGTTTTTCTCTTTTAGGTGATGATAAGGCCGAATCAGATGATTCTGACAAAAAACCATTATCTGGCAAATTATCAGCCGTGAGAGATAACCATCCCCAGCAGAGAAACAGTGCAGTTATGAGTAATCATCGTTTATATCGTTCTGCAGTCAGACCATTCTTTTGTTGTGGAAGTCAGTTTTCACTTAACAGCATTTCTGAATTTATTGAAATTCCTACATCATCAATAGAAGCTGAGGAGACTGAATATGTAGATATAACAGATGATGAAGATGAAGCAGAGTTAATGAACTCCTTATCTATAGAAGATGTTGATCAGACAAGCATTAAAGTTGTCCCGGAGAAAGTTTCTCCTAGACAAACAAATTCAAGACGGAAAAAGTCAGAAAATACTCAAGATAAAGGAACAATGAGGAAGAAATTTTTTACATTAAAATTACGTGGACGTCTTCAAGTGCCAAAAAACACTCGTAAAAATGATGAGCAAGAGGAAGTGAGTACTGAGAAGTGTGTTTGTACATCTTTTCGTAGAACAGAGGAAGCAGGTGCTACATCATCTGGGAGCTTGGGAGCTACAGGATCTTTAACATGGACAAGTAATCCTTTTTATTCAGAAGATAGGGTACAGTCTCGTCCAAACTCAGTATGGGGTCAAACAGATCTTTTTCTCCTATCTCAAAGAATTAACTTTGATGAACTTTATCCAACAGAAGATATTGATGAACAACGTATTGCCCAAAGGGCAAGGGAAATGGAAGAGGGCATTGATGTTAATGACGTTTGGGTGAAAGCTCCTGTACTTGGTGCTGTAGGTGGCAGTGTTGAACCGTGTCACCATCGTGGGTCTTGTCAAAGAATAAATAAAAAGAGAGAAGACTTTTATGGAGAAATATCATATCCTCAAGTAAGAGGAACATTCTTGCCAAGGACATTGATGACGTCAAGTGAGATGATGGCATCCCGTGAACTATTGGCTAATCCACACTTAAATCGACCAATGAGTCAACCACTACAGTCACATTCACAGGTTGATTTCATTCATTGTTTGGTTCCCGACATAAGTTCTATAACAAACTGCAGCTTTTACTGGGGTGTGATGGATAGATATCAAGCAGAACAGCTGTTAGATAATAAACCTGAGGGTACATTCCTATTACGTGATAGTGCACAGGAGGATTATCTGTTCTCTGTCAGTTTCAGACGTTATGGTAGATCTCTTCATGCTCGCATTGAACAATGGAATCACAAATTCAGTTTTGACAGTCATGATCCTGGAGTATTTGCTTCAGAAAGTGTATGCGGTCTCATTGAACACTATAAGGATCCTAATTGTTGTATGTTTTTTGAACCAATGTTGACTATTCCTCTTCACAGAAACTTTCCATTTTCATTACAGCATTTATGTCGTGCTACTTTAAGTGACAGAATTACATATGATGGCATTAATTTTCTTCCATTACCCAGATCTCTGAAAGAGTACCTCACATATTATCATTACAAGCAAAAAGTGAGAATTCGAAGATTTGACTTGAATGCATGAGATTATATATTACATATATAGATTGGGTATTACCAAAGGATCTCTTAGCCATTGTTTCCATCATCTTCAAGTGTATAAGTCTGCAAAAATATTTTATTGTCTGTCCACATCAAGTCATTTAAAAGCAATGCAATTGCTTCCATACCCTTCCTATTCTCTTGTCAATAAATGTTATGTTTAGATTGAATGATTTTTGTTACAGGAAGTTATATTGGTAGCCCACATTAGGTCATGATACACAAAAGTTCATCAAAGATGGCTTTTATGTTATACATTGTTAACAGGTTTTGTCTTCTGTAGTACTTAAGCCAGATGAGTCAAACTAATTCATTGCAGCTTTTTTTTTACATTATATACTATTTCTCATCATTAAGATATTATCATAATTCATAATTTATAATATAACTTGAGGTTGTGATCACTTACAGAGACTTGAGTATGTACTAACTAGAGACAACTTTTCTCCTTTCTTTCTTTGCTATTTAAGGACTTTGAAAATATTCTATGATTTATCTCTGATACTTTGAACATTTACCATCTACCTCGTTAGTTTTTAGTTCATCTGGCTTATGCTAATATGAGCTGAAGCTATCATTTGCTGAACTTTTGTCTGGCATCTGCTGTCTGTTTTAAGAGGGCAGGCCTTGATATTGAACCTAAAACATTCTCATCCCGTTTAATGTTTCTTATATTTACCCCATTGAAAGCCTTTACGGGTACATGCATCTATCCCATTTTAATCAAACTTAAATGGTGTTTTGAAAGTTTTCATTTGAAAATAATCATGACATGTGTCAAGGTAGGTAGTCACTGATCGATACAGATTGACTGGAATAAATAAAAGATAAAGTGTCCCAGATGTGTGATTCAGGAATATTTATAAACTTTTCTAATACTACTTAAAAGTATATTCAGGTAAATTTAAGAACACAAATAAAGTCATATCAGCATTAAATCTTAGTCTGAATCAAAATTTAATTTATTTACATGTATTGTAAAATTTAAGTGATTCATTGTTTTATAATTATGTATGTACATATATTTATTATCAGTTATTTAACATGTTTAAAAAGATAAGTTTTGTATACAGCAAATAGGCTGGACTGCATCAAAAGTATCTTCTATTGAATTAATAACAGTGTTATAAATGATAGAAAATATGAAACTGACTCTGTTACATTTTGACCTTTTCATATATCTAAGATTTTTTTTAAGAAATCAGTTTTTAAACAATTATTCATGTAAGGTCAGAAACAAATTTATCTGGTTTTAAGTGAAATTATTTTGAAAAGTAAATTTAATGAATTAATTGTGTACACTTTACTTATTTAGCTTAACTGATTTCATATTTTAAATTGTTTTTTCTATCTCTAAGCTTAAGGCAATGTTTCTTTAAATTAAATTAAAAAATTCAGACTGTTTACTTTGACTTTGAAATGATATTTTTGTAAAGTTTGTCAATGTCTAGGTGTTTTACTATATATGACCCTTTTTTATGGCTGTTTCTTCAAAATATACATTTTAGATGAGAATTGGTGAAAGAAAGAGGCAACATTTCAAAAAAGGATGCAGTTGTGTTTGTTAGCTTTGATGTTTATTTGGTATTCTTCTAACCATTTTATAAAGAAATGTTGACTTAACTTACATTAACTGTTAAAAAATATGTAATGTATACATTGTGTACTTCAAAAGGTGTGACTTTTTAAGGAAATTGTGATTCAGTTTTCCCCAATAGGTTTCAAATGAAAATTTATTTCTGATTGGATTCAAGTTTCATGGTTTCTAATCTATGGCCTGTCTGAATTTAAAACAAAAAGTGGACTTTTTTATTTATTTCATTCTGCTCCACCTATTAATGACTTTCAGACCAGTAGATATTGTGTAAATCTTCTTATAAATGGTTGACAAATTGTTGTAGTTGTGTCATGTTACCCTTGGTATATTCATTTATTGTAAACAGTGGTGCTTATTTGTTTTGTAGATTTAAATTCATTACATTGTAAGTTGAAAGTTACGTATACATTTATTAAATTATATTATTTACAAGAGTTATCTTTCATTCCATTAAGTAGTCAACCAAATGGTCAAATTTTAGGCATTTGTTTAAACATTGAATGTCATTTGGAAAAATCAACAACTTTTCTCCTTCAGCATCTTTAAAATAGAAAACTATGTGGGTGTCATAGTTCTTTTAAATGTCATTTGATCTATCCAAGTTTCATTAATGAAACTGTTTAGTATGGCCAAGTTATAAACCTGGAATCATTGATAAAGAGAGGCAAAAGTTACCAAGGGGACATTCAAACTTGTAAGTTAAAAATAAAAAGACAAGAGACAAACAACAGTACACAAAACACAACATTGAAAACTAAAGACTGAGCAACTCAAACTCCACCAAAAGTTAGGGTGATGATCACCTTGATCTCAGGTGTCCAAGAGGGGTAAGCAGATCCTGCTCCACATGTGGCGCCTGTATTAATGTTGCTCATGTTTGCACAAACCTAGTAATAAGTATAATTTTGGAAGGTGATGGTGGGGGAAAGGTTAATATATTCATCTGTGAAACAGTCAACCAAATGGTGATTATTTCTACACACCCTTCTGTAGTGACTCCACTGGTATGGAGATACATATATCTACTGTTCACATTTCTTAAACACATTTGAAGCTGAGTTTTTGGATATAAAAGGAACACCAATGTACCATGTACCATGAACCAAAATACTAATGCAAGTTTTTATTATCAATTACACGTCTCACAAATCACACAAAGATTCTCAGCCCTAGTACCAATAAGCCAATCTAGATGAGAAGTTTCTATAAAGTCTGTGAACAGTCTTATATAATTGCTATATTAACTGACTTGCAATAGTTTGTTAGAGATGATTTCTAAATCATAGTATTGGCAAGTAGCAAAGTTGAACTGTTGACCTCTTGAGCTTGCTATTATAACTGGGTTTTTTTGTCAAGCCAGGTTTAAGATCCTTTCGAGAGGAGCAGGTCAGATAGTAAATTGGCTAGCAAAGGTGTTTGCCAAGACTGAGACAATTGTCTGAGATGCAAATCTGGTGGTCTAGACATCAACTATTTTGACAAAGCCTTCTATTTCATGCCTTATGGTCTGAAGTTTTCTGTGTGTCCATTTTTATGATTCAGTGATCATGACTGCTTTAAATATATATTCTTTAATAAGACAATTTTTGTTGGTGTTTAAAATTATTTCAGGTGTACATGTCCACATCTTACATGTATCATCTCACTTCATTTGATTGTGAGATGCATATTTGTCTGACATGGTTTTGTCAGACTTCAACTTCTTTCTGAAACTTCCTCCTGTGGTTTAATAGGAGCAATTTTACCAAAAACAGTTGTCTCAATAAAGAATCTATTTTTTCAAAGCAGTCATCATGACATGATTTCTAAATCGATAAACTTTTGTATTGACAACTAAGTATCATGTTGAACTGTTGAGCTATTATATCGAAGGTGTTTTTGTCAACCCAGGTTTACGATCCTTTCAAGAGGAGCAGGTCTACTTTCGTCCTCTAATCCCTAACTGTTCATGGCTGTGAAGATTAAGAAGGTTGTACAGATGCATAGAACATTTTTTAACTTGTTAAAAACTAAAGGACAATACAAAATATGGTTGATGACAATGAGTGATAATAGCTATATATATATAGTCACTTAAATGGTGACGATAGTCTCAAGTGAGTCACGATATTTAGTTGTAATTATAAAATGATTGTAAACAGTTGAAACTTTTTTAAGAAGTGATTAAAAGGAGTCATAGGGTTCACTATTATATCAAATAGACACCAACAGAACAAAAAGATGAGATCCAGATGTACTGTATTAAAAAGATGATAATGCGTTACACGCAAATTTGTAAACTAGCTGCATGCTGGCTAATGTTCTCTTTGTATCATGGAGAATTGGTTCATACCATCACGGTGTTGAATTCCCAATTGCATATTAGGAACTCGTGTGATGTAAGGTTCATTGATTGCTGGTTGCTTAATCATTGAGTTAATGTCCAGTTGCCGGTGTAACGTAACGAAAAGTCAACCAAAATATGCTGTTCTACCTGAGCAATTTCAAATTAATAAAAGATAGGCTCAGCTTATGGTATAAATTTCAGTTTTATTTTGCTTTGCGGTCAGAAAACTTTTGAGCACGATTCGTGTACTCAAACTCAGAAATCACCCAATCAAATTATTGGATTTAGTGTTCCGAGCATTACTTTTAAACGCCGAGTAGACAAGACTATCACGAGATATCAACATATCTGCACACAATTAATACCAATTATGGAGATGTGGCATGATTGCATGCTTGCATGATTGTCACAGATGAGACGGAAATCTAACAGAGTTCAAATGGCGTGGATTTATGCAATTTTAGGTCACCTTACGGAAAAATCCTTACCATACAGTCAGCTATAAGAGGCACAATATCGCTGACGTCAAACCTTTACCTAAACCCATGTGGGGCAATGGTGTAACATTACAACAAAAGAACAAAAAATGAAAAACAGTTGAAAAGGGCTTTTAACTCATCAGGAAACCACCAAAAAAACACAGATCGGACGTGACAGGGAATTAATTTATAAACACCTCCACAACAAAAAAGACACTAACTTCGAAGTCTGAGAGTACAAGGCATTTACAGACGTCTAGTTCAAAACCAATAAGAACTAATAAAATATCCTGTATCTAAGACTAAAGAAATCAGTACATGCATCTCCAACATCTAATAGATTTAGTTTAAAGACGTCATTTACAATCAGAGAAAACCATGACCTTGTGCAATGCCAAAAATACCAAATAAAAACAATATTCAGCAAAAGATCTAATCATAGTACTGAATTGGTAACCTTGCGGAGTAATATGAAATGAGTTATGGAATGATTGCCAATGAGACAACTGTCCACCATGGGTGTAAGCAATTATAAGCAACCATACGGCCTTCAGCAATGAGAAAACCCCATACAGTATTATCGATTTTAAAAGACCCCGACATGAAATTGTGATACAATTCAATTGAGAAACAGTCTGATTAATAGTTTTATTTAAAGGAGCAAGAAACTGACCCAGATCGAATCTTAATTTCCCGGCTCGATAAATAAACATATTCCTAACTAGGTATAGAGATTTGCTTATGTAGAAAATGTTAACAACATCTCCGTAAAAAATGGGATGTTCTATCTAGTTTGAAATATGTTTTCCAGAGGTACAGCCATACCAATTTTTTTTTAAATAGATGAATTTATTAAAGATTAGAAGTAATTTGTGGTAACGAAATCCCTCACTTAAAAATTCACCAGTGATACATAAATTTTGTTCATTGAAACCTAAAACGTCACTTCAGTCACAGATATAGTGAACGAGTTGTGACATATAAACACCATAAGATGGTGCCACAGGAACATTAACAAAAGTGAACGAAACCCATCCCTTTTGTCGCAAAAACTGTCATTCATAACAGTACACGAATAATTCTGCTATAAGAGACACAATTGGTACCTATAGAAATGCCTATATCCTAGCGAAATGTACATAAATGTTGTCAAAGAGAAAATTAATAACTTAGATTATCTCATCACACCTCCAGTAAATATATCTAGCATAATTACCTTTAGCAGAGAAAATGGCATTATATGAGTTTAAGGATTTACATTTGCAATCGGATTTTTCAATAAGATTGAGAAAGTAAATAGGGAATGTGTTAACAACCAGACCAAAGACCAGAAAATAGCACAAGGTCCCCAATTGGCCTTCAACACAGCGAGAACATCCTGATTTTCCATAATATAAGTCAGTCATTATAAGCAGATAGATCAAATATATTTGATGTATGGAATGATTGTAAGGTGAACATGTTCGTTTAAAAGACTCATTGGAAAATCGCCGAATCATGAAAATGAGGTCATTTAAAATGACCTTATTTTCATGATTCAGTCTCAATGTTTAATTTTCTTAATCAAGTTCATATTTCGGATACCATAAGTAAACTATATTTGATATTGACTGATTGCAAGGTAAACATGTCCTTCTAACATGGTTCATTCCACCTTGACCTTATTTCCATTGTTCATTGGTCAATTTTAAGGTTTCTATCTGAGTATCTTAACTTGACCTTATTTTCATCAAAGACTTGTATAGTAATAACTGTACAAATCCTTGTTTTGATGATTTACTAATCAACGTTAAATTTTCGTGGTAAAGTCGGTTGTTTAGATATTTTCATATACTAAGAAATTTATAATATAAAGAGTAGATAAATGATATATACTCTGTCACTCACTGCATCATGTAAAGTCTCCAGATTTGAACATGTTTCAGTCATTATACGGTCTAACTTTTATACGCAAATTTACGAATAGACATCTTAAGTGTGAAATTTTGATTTGTATAGAAGTAAGGATATAACCTCTTATCTTGAGATGGGTTAGGCATAAATTAAGAGTGCTCAGCTATAAAAAGGAAAAGAATATCAATATTGAAAGTGAAACCAGGGTCAAGCATTTGTTTGACTGATTACATCCGCAAAAACTCATTCTTATACAGGTAAAATCGATGAATAAACATATTGTTTTAATCTATATTATGCCGGAAATCAAACAAACCTTCAAAACCCAATTGCACGTGTTCGATATCTATTTATATTAATGTTTATGTCGGGTTTAGTTATATGACCGTCGGCAGTCTTCCATAGACAACTCGATGATTAATTAAATGGTGTCTAGAATAAAATACACACGAATGCTGATACACATAGTCGATTCCATGCACTTTAAATTGTTTATTGTTTATCCTAGCCGATTTTTAAAATTTTGAAATACGTTTTAATATGTTATAAATCAAATATGAGTATATGAATCAAATTGGTGAACATCAGTCATTGACGGTGTTTACGGTCACGAAGAAGGATCATTTCCTACAATCTTTGGTGGCTAGCCGTAAAATTTAAGTATGTCATGTCCAGCTAGCGTTTTTGTTGTTGCCGGTTTTTGTAGGTATTAAGTAAATACTATTTACTCTTGTCTATGGCTACACGGTTGTTTTTATTTTGTAGCACATTATGAGTCAAGCTTTTTTTTCTTCATGTGTGTATGCTTTTCCATCCAATAGATAGAAACAAACAAGCTGAATTTCAGGACATTGAATCCATTGCACTTGAGGTAACAACAGAAGACAATAAGTGGTTATTTATTGGTGCATATAAACAACCTAGCATGCCAGACAGTACATTTACTACTGACTTTAACTTAACAACAGACAAAGTCATTAAAAAGTATGATAATGTTTTGATAATGGGTGATTTAAATTTCAATAAATTATGCTTGATGACAATAAAAGCTCAACTTTATATGATTATTGTGATATTTTCTGTATTAAGAACATTATTAATAAAGCAACATGTTATAATAGAAATTCGAAACCAACTCTTCTTGATGTAATTTTAACTAACGTAGAAAATAAATGTGGTAAAAGATGTAATTTTGGATGTGGCTTAAGTGATGTTCACAACCTAATTGGGGTTCAAATAAAATATGAACGACCTAACATCAAACCAAAATACTGCAAATGTAGAAGTTTTAAAAATTTTGATGTAAATGATTTTTTATCTGATTTGAATGAGTTAAATTGGGATGTTGACCCACGTAATAACATAAATACTGAGTATGAAAACTTCAACATGGAGTTTATCGAAACAGCAAATAAACATGCACCCTTTAACGAAAGAAAAATACTATTTAAACAGATACCATACATGAACAAACAGCTAAAATCTGCAATTTATAAAAAGAAAATGCTGTACAACAAATTTCAAAAAATGAATAACAGCAAGACATGGGATGCATACAAAACACAAAGAAATTTTGTCACTAAACTTAAAAAAAAATCCATAAATAGATACTTCATAGAACGCTACACGGGTGGTCCTAAGTCGAAAGATTTCTGGCCAACAGTAAAACCATTCCTTACAAACAAAGGATGCACCAGCCAAAATGAAACCATACTGCAGGAAAATAACAAAATCATCACGAACCAACAAGAAATATTTGAAATTGTTAATGACTTTTTTGTAAATGTTGCAAAAAACATTGGTGACAACAACATACAGGTGAATGACAAACACCCAATTATAGAAGCTATAAGTAATAAATACTCAAACGGGTCAACATCAAATAAACTTATTTTTCAGCCTATAAATGAAGAATTTGTTCCTAAAAGAATTGGTAAAATAAATGTTAAAAAGGCTACTGGTATAGATGGTATATCACCAAAAATTTTACACGCTGCTAAACCGGTAGTGATTAAACCTATCACACAGCTTGTAAATTTATCATTATCCACTTCCATTTTTCCAGACTCATTAAAAATTGCCCAAGTGGCACCAGATCACAAAAAAAAAAAACCAGTGTTCTTGAAAAGGGTAATTATAGACCAGTTAGTGTTCTACCTGCTATATCTAAAATTTTTGAAACAGCCATAGAAAATCAACTTACTAAATACTTTGATGATATTTTCGACCATTTTCTTGCGGCTTTTCGAGCTGGTTATGGCTGCCAGTCAACATTACTCAAAATTTTGGAAGATTGGAAAAAGGCACTGGATAACAATAAATATTTAGCGCCTATATTAATGGACCTAAGTAAGGCCTTAGACTGTCTCCCACATGATTTACTTCTTTTGACACTGAAAAAATATGGCCTTAGTCCATCTGCTTTGGAATTACTCAAAAGCTATCTGACTGCAAGAAAACCGTGTGTAAAAATAGGCCAGAGTATCAGTCAAATGCAAGATATATATAAAGATGTTCCTCAGGGATCTATATTATTTAATGTTTTCATAAATGATATTTTTCTTTTTGTCAAACACTGTGATTTATACAACTATGCTGATGATAACACCCTCTCAAAAACAGGTATTACTTTGGAATCAGTAATTAAACCCTTAGAAGAAGATAGTAATTCCCTAATCTCATGGTTCTCTTTCAACAAAATGCAGGCAAACCCAGAAAAATTCCAGGCAATTTCAATAGGTCAAAAAACACACACTCAAAATATTATTTTCAACCTAAATGGATTCAACATAAAATGTGACGACGAAGTGAAACTTCTCGGTGTAACAATAGACTTTAAACTGGATTTCAACACTCACATCTCAAATATTTGCAAAAAAGCTGCACGACTACTAAACGTTCTAAAAAGAATTGCCACTCATCTCACCAGACTTTCTAAACTTACAATATACCACTCATTTATCATGTCAAACACCAGCTACTGTCCTCTTACATGGTACTTCTGCAGTGAACAAAACACAAAGAAAATAGAAAAAATAAAGAGCACTCGGATTTATTTACGACGACTACACAAATTCTTACGATACACTTCTTGAACAGTCTTAGCTACCAGCACTAAAAATCAGAAGATTGAGAACCATGGCATTAGAGACATATCAAATAATTAATAAATCAAGTCCAGAATTCCTACATAATTTAGTAAATATTAAAGAAAATTCATATAACTTCAGGTACAAAGGCATAGCAGATATACCACGGCCAAAAACAACAAGGTATGGTAAGAAAAGCTTTAGTTATGAGGCAGCAAAACTCTGGAACTCCTTACCAAATGAGGCAAGGAGCTTATCAACTTTTGGCCAGTTCAAAAATTTTATCTCCACCTAGTGTTTTTCAGAAAAATGTACATGCAGTTCTTGTAAATAATGTACTTACTTGCTGCCCCATAACTTGATCTCTAAGCCTGCTGTTTGTTTTTTTTTTTTTGTTTTTTTTTTATTTTTTTATTTTTTTATCTTTTTGCAGTTATTTTTATTTTTTATTTAGCCATTTATTCTTTTGCTTATGCATTACCTTCGCTATAGCTGCATGTAGTCTTTTGTTTGTGCTTATAGTGTTTAATTTTGCATTTGCTACTCTGATATCAATACTATGTGCTACTATATATGTGCTGATATTAGACATTTGTTTTAATATATCATGCTTAGCTTTTATTCTGCATGTGCTATCTATGCATTGATATATATATATGTGCTGTCTGTCTGTCTGTTTGTGTTGTGTGTGTATCTGATGTTATTACATGTATGTTTTGTTTATTTTAAATATCAGTCGGTTAAAGAGCTCTTAAGAGCTCATGTTCTCTGTTATTGTGTATATGTGCAACCCGACTTTAAATAACGATTACTCAAGTTACTTTATCCGAATCCAGTAATCATATAGCTGACAATTGATCGCTTTATGTCTATGTCTGCTGGTTTAATATGCCAATATATAGACTTTTATTCAATAGATAATATTTTAAAATAGAATAAATTACATACCTGTTATTATGTGTGATTCACTGGAAACCATTAATATATTGGAAATTAAATGATTATGACCGGATATGTCATACGGGTTTTATAACTATCGTAGGTCGGATTGAGCTTGACATAATTTAGAATAATGTTGGCGCCAAAATCAATTTGCGGGAAGTAAACAAAAAGAAACTTAATCATGCCCACTGTAAAACCTATGCGTTATGCCCACAGCGATGGTCATACTGACGTATGCTTTGAGGAAAGTGGAAAGTAAGCTCAAGAGATGTCTATTATATAAAGTGCATCATGTGATCTCCGACGGGCTGAAATGGCATGACCCCCCCTTTTTTTTTATATCTAGCAGTGTGTCTAGTATCTGATATTTAAAAAAATATGAATGTTTTATGCTCTTCTCCACATGTCATTACAGTATCAGCAGTTTATGCTGCCCATCTATTCAGATTATCCATGACTGGCAGATCCAGAACTTTTTGTAAAGGGGGGGAGGGAAATGACTGGCCTAAGACTAAGGAGGGCGAGCTCAAGTGATCCACTATATAATCAACAAAATAGTTCCCACAAGGGGGAGCCGGCCCCCCTGGATCCATCTACATGGCAAATCCACAGACGCTTTTCATTTTTAGGCAGTTATATATATAAGCTGCCTTATGCAAGCACCCTAGATTTGTGTTCTACCCAATAAATGCTGAAATACGTGCCATTGTTATTAACTAGCTGGATATTATGTTATTTATAACTAATTGAAGAGTTTTTTCATACTTTTAATTCTGGATAATTACAAAAAATATGACCAGAAAAACCTTAAATGATCGTCGAATCACCCAAAAGTTTTGAAGTTGCATGTAGGAAGTAGAGCACATTAGGAATCCTTATGTAGTTTATTATCCCCTGAGCTTTTGGCTACGATGTCAAAGAACAAATGTATGAAATATTTAATCGCCTAAAATCTCTGAAGACAAGTAGTTTAGATTTCCCAAATGGCAAAAGTCCTAGGGATATTGTTTGTCGTCAATACGTAGTCAACTATGTCAGTAGTCTATTAAAATATGTTCAACTGTTCATGTTGGCGGCAATTTTAAATTAGAAGACGAAATTTTCGTATTTTTTTACTTAAGAGGCTGGGGTTCAAATTAGCGGTTGTCCGAGGACCGCAACCTTCCACTTTTGAAGTCGGACTTTCGACTTGGTTACTAGCTACGCCCGACATGCTCAACGGATCTTGAAAGAAAATAAAAAATAACTTTGCAAACCTTTTTACCAAAGTCTCTAAATAAACGATCTCAAAAAACTTATTTTCATCATTATTATTCATGACAGCGATGTTCATTTTGTTCAACCTCTAGCTTTATACAGAAAATCGCCAACATACAATGTGTAAATTCGAGTAAAATCGTATCTGAAAGACAAAAACAACATTGAAAACAAAATGGACGCCGAAGACTATTACAATATTGAATCCGATTTCAGAAGTGGATAAGGGTAATTCCGGGTTTTGGCAATCAGCTAAAAAAAAAATCAAGACAGGTGACAAAATACATCTATGCATGGTAAATAAATATAAACACTAGAATTGAAAACCAAAAATATATGTAAAAGAAAGAAAAAGCAGAAAATATTTTGTACAGAAACTCAAAATTACTTTTTGACAAATTTTAATGTCAAAATACAATACAATGTGACAGCTGGGAACAGTATATCTAACAATATATATGTTCTTTGTGACAGTATAAATTTTCTTAATCAGTGATAAATGTTGATAATGCATGTTAGATGCTTTTAAAGTGTAAACATATTACTGCAATTTCAATGGGTATTTTTTTCTCAATTTTGATGGGTCAGTTAAAATAGCTGGAAGTTTCTTACTTTATTTTCACAAATAGTGCAACTAGATTATATGATACCTGATTGTAAGCAAATCATATGATATAATATAGGTGGAGTCCTTTGGGCCACTCTACCCCCTCCTGTTTGATAACTTTGAAACGGATGAGATCCCCACCCCTCAACCATATACATTCATGGAATGTATGGGACTATATAACTAATCAAATGAAATATAGGGGAAGTCCCTAGGGTCACTCCACCCCCTCCTGTTTTAGAACTTGGAAACAGTCAAGATCCCCATCCCTAAACCATATTTATTCATGTATGGGACAATATAACTAATCAAATGAAATACAGGGGGATTCCCTGGGGTCACCCCACCCCTCCTGTTTGGAAACTTTGAAACAGTCGAGATACCTATGAACCATATATATTCATGTATGGGGCAATATAATAAATCAAATGAAATAATGGGGGAGTCCCCACAGTCACCCCACCCCTCCTGTTTGAGAACTTGGGAAACGGTCTAGATCCCCACCCTTAAACCATATATATTCATGTATGGGACAATATAATAAATCATATGAGATATAGGTGGAGTTCGGGGGGCCACTCTACCCCCTCATGTTTGAGAATTTGAAAACGGTCAAGATCCTCATCCTTAAACCATATATATTCCTGTATGGGACAATATAACAAATCAAATGAATTATAGGGGAGTCCCTAGGGTCACTGTACACCCTCCTGTTTGAGAAATTGGAAACAGTTGAGATCCCCACCTCTAAATTAAATGAAATATAGGGGAGTCCCTGTGGTCACCTAACCCCTCCTGTTTGAGAACTTGGAAACAGTTGAGATCCCCACCTTTAAATTAAACCATATATATTCATGTACATGTATGGGACAAAAGAACTAATCAAATGAAATATAGGAAGAGTCCTTAGGGTCACCCTACCCCTGCCTGTTTGATAACTTGGAAACAGATGAGATCCCCACCCCTCAACCATATATATTCATATATTGGACAATATAACAAATCAAATGAAATATAGGGGAAGTCACTGGGGTCACCCCACGCCCTCCTGTTTGAAAACTTGATAAAGGTCAAGATCTCCACCCCTAAACCATATATATTCATATATTGGACAATATAAAAAATGAAATGAAATATAGGGCTAGTCCCTAGGGTCACCCCTTCCCCTCTGGTGTGTGTTTTGAGAACTTGTAAAAGATTGAGATACCAACTCCTAAACCATATTCATTCCTGTTTGTCATTTCAAAAAGATTGAATGACATACAAGGTCAATCTCGTAGGCGTCACATACGCATATCACTTTGCAAGACCTAACCAATGTGTACTAGACTTTGCCCAATGTCAGGCGACCATGGGAATGAATAATTATGGGAGCTTTGTTTGGGAGACTTCGTAACAGCATTATGTTACATTTATTTCTTTATTATAAAATTTTATTGATGGAAAAAAATGAGTAGGTTTAAAGAAATTAGAATTTACCTTAACCCTTTCAACGCTATACAAGGCATATGCTGCGATGACATACGCCCTGCGCCACTGCTATTCGCGGCATATGCCGCGATGACAACAGATTTTTCATCAGGACTCTTAAACCATTCGGTTTTCATTCGGGTCCTCTCTAATATTTCCTTGTATGAATCGAGGATATACTAGGTCTCATTTGCGCTTGAAATCCTTTTTTTTTAATTGTAAAATCATGCAGTAGAAGGAAACTGAAGGAAAATAAAAACAAATGTTTTGACAAATGCAAATGGCGGAAATCGGAAACGAAGCTGTAAATATGGAAATATTTCAGCATTTCTATGGCAAAACTGACAACGAGGATTAGTTAAAAGGTTTCTTGTTATCTCAATGTGTTTATTACATTTAATTCGTGTGGGAAATATGATTTGATCAATCATTACGAGACGTA